>NC_133369.1:28974547-29056160 GCF_049309525.1 Garra rufa
ATTCAATTCAAAATGAGGTTCACTTGTCAACACCTACTGGTGTAACATGTGAAAAATAACCACCACTAATATAGAGACTGACAGTCTTGTCTGGAACATGCAAATGAGGACAAGGCCTGTTGTATAACAAGAGACATGCTGATTTTTTTAAACAATAGAAGTGAGAAAAAATATAAAAGACAGACATTAAAAGTTGAAGTGGAGAGGCAGCTGGCTCTTTTCACAACAGCGTCTGTTCTCCTACTGTGTGTGCGTGTGTGTGAGGGAGAGTATTCAGTTAACACTTTGGGCCAGAACTTCAGGCGGACTGTACGTCAGCAGCCTTTGACTGTGGCAGATCTCTGTCTTTCTGAAGTTGACTGGCCCAGTTCTGTCTGTAAATCTCTTGCCAGGAATTGCTGGGACTAAAATTATCCATCCGTCTGAAAACTGCATTGAGTTTTCAGAATGCAGTGTGGCGACCTGATGCGCTTCATAAATACTGAATGTGAGTGAGTGAGTGAGTGAGTGAGTGAGTGAGGGAGTGTGTATGGTCTCCTCTCAGTGTGAGTGTCTGTCGATGTGTCTGCTCCTCACAGTCAGAACGTCTCCTGTCCATCTGCTACTCTCGCCGCTCTTCACGCTTGCTCCCTTTCTTTTTTTAAATCCGATTATCTTTACCACTCGCTATCATTCGCACCCACCCGCACGTGCCCTTGACCGCACCCATCCAGCCCCTGCTGAGGTGGAGATTGAACAGAGGAGGCACTAATTGCCCTTTAATTGCCCCTCTGTCTGTCCAGCTGCTCCCCTAGGCAGAAAAGACGAGCAGACAAGTAGTATTGATTAGATGAGAGCACTAAGAATAAAAAAGAGAGTGCTGGGGTGGGAGTTTTAAACAGATATTATTAAAGAGGTAGCTCACCTAAATATATTTATTATCAGTTACTTGACTTTATGTTGTTCCAATCTTGTATGACTTTTTTGAAGTCTCTTCTGATCATCAAGCCTGCATTTATTTGATCCAAAGTACAGCAAAAACAGTCAAATTTTGAAATGCTTTTACTTTTTAAAACAACTGTTTTCTATTTGAATATATTTAAAAAATGTAATTTATTCCTTTGATCAAAGCTACATTTTCAGCATCATTACTCCAGTCTTCAGTGTCACATGATCCTTCAGAAATCATTCTAATATGCTGATTTTCTATTCAAGAAACATTTATTATTATTACTATTATCAATATTTAAAACAGTTGAGTACATTTTTGTTAGGATTCTTTGATGAATACAAAGATCAAAAGATGAGCATTTATCTGAAATAAAAAGTTTTTTTTTTTGTGTGTGTGTGTGTGTAATACTACACACTATACCAGTCAAAAGCTTGGTGTCAGTCATTTCTTTTAATTTTTTTGGGAAATAAATTATAAAAATTAATACTTTTATTTAGCAATGATGCTTTAAATATATTAAAAGTGATGATAAAGACATTTATAATGTTACAAAAGATTTGTATTTCCAATAAATGCTGTTCTTCTGAACTTTCTATTCATCAAAGAAACCTGAAAAAAAATATACTCACCTGTTTTTACCATAATAATAATAATAATAAATGTTTTTTAGCAGCAAATCAGAATATTAGAATGATTTTTGAAGTTATGGTGCTAAAAATTCATCTCTGAAATTACATGTATAAATTACATTTTAATATACATTCAATTAGAAAACAGTTATTGTATACATTAAAGTCAAAATATTTATAGAGTAAAGTCGAAATTATAAGAATAAAGTCTAAGTCAAAATGTTTCCAGAATAAAGCTGAAATGTTAGATTTCTTAATCATAGATTAAAAAAAAAAAAATAAAGTGGCACTTAAACACTGCCGTAATACTAAATAATAAAAATATTTCTAAATTTTTTCATTTTGCTGTACTTTGGATCAAATTTAATGCAGGCTTGGTGAGCAGAGGAGACTTTAACAAACCATTAAAAATCTTACTGTTCAAATACTTTTGACTGGTAGTGTAGACAGAGGATAATTTGTATGGAGACAGAGTTTTAATGCACTCAATCTACTAAAACAATTGTTATGGATGTGAATGGTGTGTTTTGGTCCCTGTGTTGTTTTGATTCGATTAAAATAGCCTCTTTTTATTTAACTGTTTCTTCTGTCTTGTGAACTGGTTTTAACCCCTCATTACTGTAAAACATATTACAGTGGTCAGGAGCTGTTTGTTTGGGTTCTGTGGGAGTCATGAGAATCTGTTAGCGAGTGTGTTTATGTGTGTTGTCTATCAGCCAGAGGCATCTAGGGAAGAGGGAGGATCCTAGAAGAGATTATTGTCTGTCTGGATGCCACACTACTCCTGTGATCTCTCTAAACAAGGCAACTCCATGCTCATATTACACATACTAACAAAAGGACTCTTAATCTGGGTTTCATTCTAGATTACACGCCGAAAAGTAGTCTGTCGTTGGAAATCTTTTGAGAAACATAAATAATTTAACAGATTATTTTTTTGGTGGGTAGCTATATTGTTTTAGCTTTAATATTTGATAGTTATGGGTGCTTGTTTTTCGATGGTTTTAGATTTAGATGGTTTTCTATATAAAGTGAAAAATCTAGTGAATAAATAATAAAGTCATGTTTTACATTTATAATGTTTCAAAAGATTTTTCTTCTTTTGAACCAATTATCTTTAACTGCCTTATATCGCAATCCGCATATTTTTTAAGGGAACTTTGAGAAATAAAAGATGCATTAAAGTCTACTAAATATTCATGGTGTTTCTTAATTTTATATTGCCATCAAAATCAATCATTAAAAATATATTGACTTATAAAATATATTGCCCAGTCTCACTGTGGACTCTCTAACACGCTTCTACTACCCGATTTCATGAGAGCAAAGGGTTATCGACAGTCTTTTTCTCGCTCTCTCTTGCACCTGGTTCTGTGCAGCTGGGCTTCATGTTTGGAGGCAGCGGGGACACAATGGCTGTTTCATACTCACAGCGTGTGGATCATTTCTCGCTGCGTGTGACTCTGAGGCTGCTGCAGTGAAAAAACGTCTGCCAAATTATTATGAGTGTTGTTCACTGCCGCCTGTCCAGCCCTCGATCCTTCCCGCCAAAACCAACTCCAATTGTCCAGTAAAATAGCTATCATTTCTATCACATATTGTGACCCTGGACCACAAAACCAGTCATTAGGTTCAATTTTTTTTTAAATTGAGATTTATACATCCTCTGAAAGCTGAATAAATAAGATTTCCATTGATGTATGGTTTGTTAGGACAATATTTAGACGAGATACAACTGGAATCTGAGGTGCAAAAAAATCGAAATATTGAGAAAATCACCTTTAAAGTCCAAATGAAGTTCTTAGCAATGCTAAAATAAAGTTTTAATATATTTACAACAGAAAATTTACAAAATATCTTCATGGAACATGATCTTTACTTAAAATATCCTAATGATTTTTGGCATAAAAGAAAAATCGATAATTTCAATCCATACAATTGGTACAAATAACCCATGCTACTTATGACTTATGGTTTTGTGTTCCAGAGTCACGTATGTAATTTTTTGGTCTCTTTTCCCTTTTCTTTACAGTATGTCTGGCTTCAGTCATGGTTAAGGTGACTCCAGAGGTTGAGGTGATTAGAGGAGAAACTGCCCAACTGCCTTGCAGCTACACCATCTCTGCTCCGGCCTCTGCTGTCGTGGTCCAGTGGTTGATTGTAAGCACTTTATGAGAATATAGCACTTTTTAATTTGATCTCGTTTTTGTTTCGCATTTCTTCATGTAAAAAGCTGTGCTACATTGATGTATGTGTGTTTCCATCATCCTCAGGAGACTCCAAGTGGAAGAAAGCAAATCGCTTACAAATCTCCCCAAGGTAGTGGCGTTGATCCAGACCCAACAATGACAGGTCGCTTAGTCATGGAAGACGACCTGTCCATCACCATCTCCAAAGTCATGGTGGAAGATGAGAGAACCTACATCTGCCAAGTGACTGCAGGAGCTGTAGGGTTCTCTGAAGCTCAGACCCAGGTCAAGGTTTACTGTAAGTCTGACTGAAAATGAATACATATCATATTCCTTCTATTAGCTTAGAATGTTTCGTTGGAGCAGTTTTGTCCACTCCTCTACGATTTCCATAAACTAAATGGGACATATGGCCAGCCACTTTTGCCCCTATTCATTAGTCTTGGGTGTTGTTTATGAGTTTGCCCTGGGTCAATTATGGCTGTACAGATTGCATTTGACACTATTGATTAATAGAGTGATTGCACTTGTCATGTTTGATGGATGTCATTTTAAGGGTTATGAGAGCCAAAGAGCTCCATGTGCATTAAGGAGTACACTAATGGCCACTGACCTGAGAGCACAGCTCCCTGTCCATGCCTCGCTGATCCCAGATCTGGGAGTCAGATCTTACACACACACACAAAAAAAAAACACTTTTAGGGGAGGTACATAATCAGTGATGGGATGAGGTGTGTTTTCTGAAGAGGCTGAATGCTTGTGTGTTGCTGAACTTGCACTGAAGTTAAATACTGGCTAGGGGTGGGTGATATGACCAAAATCTATGAGTAATTTTATTTCATGGTAACGATATGTATCACAATATAGTTATTTATGCTTTTAATATGGTATTTATGAAAAATCTACCAAAGAAATTTCAGAATTCTTGTCAAACAGTGTTGGGCATGTTACTTTAAAAAGTAAGAGTTACATCATTATAAAAGAAACTAATTACCAGGGAAAGTTACTATTTTAAAAAAATGTTCATCTTCCAGGGGCTAAATATAACGAAAAGAAAAAAAAAAACACTAATTTTTGATCATACAGATAAGAATAAGATATCGTTTGAAACTGCAAAGCGTCTAGTTTTATTTGTGTACAGTCATAATAACAACAAAACAATATGCTTTTGTAAAATATAGAAAATAAACAGGGTGTGCTTTCTGCCATCTCTGTCTTTGTCACCTCTCTTCACAGACACACAAATAAAACAACCTGAATCTCAGCGAATACCTGCCTCACAGGCATGAAAAATATATGTTTAGAAAGCTTGAAAGCTTTAAATTAAACAAGTCACATCGATAACAAATATATATGATAAAGTAATCCGTATAATACCAACGCGAGCTCCAGATTCCCGTCTAAACTCATTCAAACTATCTTGAATGCAATCACACCCACGAGGGACTCTGCTTTTCAAATTGTAAACATCACCGTGAGACACACGGACATGTAGGTAAATGCCCACATCACCTTCGTAAACAAACGTGAACATTCATCAAGTTCATCTCGGCTATTTTTTCGTTTCTGGCAGAAGACTGAGAGGAATAAGCCAGAATTTACCTCAGAAGAAGAACGCAATGCGATGCGACGCTTGGCTTTCCAGGTCCTATGGCTGAGAGAGAGCCTATTCGGATGAAAACTGCTTCAGTAAGCTTAATTATAGTAGTGCGGATTTTAGTGTTAGAAACAGTAACACAGTTGTAACGGGGAAACAGTAATTTGTTTGATTACTCATTACTGAAAAAAGTAATGCCATTAGTAACGCTAATTATTTATAACACCATTATTCCCATTACTGATCACAAAAACTGAATAATAGCCTAAATTAAAAAATTAAAAAAGCTCTATCTCACTGAAGACAAGTAAACAGTCAGCGATTAAAGAAGAATAAGATCATTATAAGCAATAGGACAAAAAACTACAGAAGAAATAAGAAATGCTACATACATTGTATAAAGTATCAAAATGTATAAAGACAGACAATAAATGACAGACAGCAGGAACCATTTAAGACCTGTAAAGCATCAGAAATAATAATGCGCACATGCGCACCCCTCTCAGACAGCGCACGCATATAGTGGAATAAGTTCTCTTTCGCTGCTGATTGCTTTTTCAAAGTCTTAAAATCACTATTTTTTTAACTGCAATGCTTAAAAATGTGTGTAAATGATATGTTTTCGTGATTTTAAAACATAAAAACCAGTTATTTTACTATAAAAGGTGGTGTAACACCATGTATATTATATATTATAGATCTTAGTCAGGGTACACTGTGTTTATTTATATCACAATTTATAAAATATTAAATTTACCACAGTTTATAGATTCTAGATTATTAATATATATAGATATTCTTTTTTTTTTTTTTTTAGCGTGTTACTAATTGGCCTGCATTATATTGTATTGAACTTCCAGCCCCCTGCTCTGCAATTCATTATTTCTTTAGAGACCCTCCCCCAGCTGTGTGTGAAGGGGTCATTGGTGGGTACACTTTATGAAAAACTAGACAACTGTTTGTGTGTAGGAGGGCGTAGGCTGCGTGGGATAGATTGTGTGTGTGTGTTTATAGACCAGAGAAAACACCAGAACGGACTCTTTGTTCATTTTCCACCCCAGACTGCATGGAGCGAGAGAGGCAGTAATGGCTGTAATAATTGTGAATGAGAGCAGTGGGACTGGAAAACAATGGCATCTCCTCCCAGGAGACAATGCTGCTGCCTGCTTCATGGCTAATGGCTGTACCAGTGGGACATGTCCTTATGTAGAGAGAGAAAGAGACATCCATCTCCATCCAAACTCACACATGTTCTCTGCTGCTTTTAAAGTGTCTGTACATTTTTTTTGAGAAAGATTAAGACTCGAGAGAGATGCTTTGGTGACTGCAAAAGAGAGACTGAGAAACCAAGCACTCTTTTAAGAATGGCATGACTGCTAATGTTATTAAGAATGATTCAGTTTATTTTTATACCAGATGACAGCTGGGAGCAGTGATACGGTGACCTTGTGTGTGAATTGGTGGGTGGGGGAGAGGTTGCAGCTCGATTTGAAAAGCGAATCGAACTGTTATAGTGTTAATGCATCTCAGTATTTGATTTTTATACATATTTTCTTTTGCAAAATTTGGTGGGAAATTTACTAAACAATTTTTGCACACAGTATTTCAGTGCAAAAAAGCCTGATTCTTATTCACTAACTAGCTGCAATCTGGTTTTAGCTGGCAAAACAAAGCACAAGCACACCTTTGCATGCAAATTAGCCTCATTATATTGTGCCTTACACACCAAATTCTGCACAATTTAATGTTACGCTATTACCACCCACAGACAGCAGGTTGTAAACTGGATTTTATTTAAAAGAACTTTCTGTGTATATTTCTATTGATCGTGGCAGCAGTTATTCATAAAACGATGATTAAATGATAAAAAGGTGAATTATAACTAGGCATCCTGGGTATATATTCATTGTTCTGTAGTCAAATGATTTAAAAGAACCAGTTATCATTTCTTTCGGTGAATTCTCCTTCAATGTGTTTATATTTATGGGTGTTTGCATGCAATTTTAGGCTTGAATTTAAGTTATTAATGAACTTCTCTTTTCCTATCGCAGTTGCTCCAGAGAAGCCAGTGATCACTGGAAATAATCAGGCTATCACTGTCAGTCATGACACTGACTCTTCCTCTGAAGTGAGTTAAAAGCTGTTTATGATAGCTGTGAGTCTTTAAATAGAATTCCATTTTGTGTAAGGTTACAATGACTTAAAGAAACCTTGTAACAATATCCAGTGTGTGTGCTATGTTTGTTTAGGTGGCCAAGTGCATCAGCAGGAACGCTTATCCTCAGCCTCGTATTATCTGGTTTAAAGACGCCACCCCTCTGCCTGAAGTAAAGGACCTAAAGGAAAGTAAGTGCAGAATCAGACGTGCTCAGAATTTTTAATTATTTAGAAAAATCTCTTTTCTACCAACTGAAGTCTGAGAAGACCAAAAAGACTGGGATTTAATATATATACACTGTACATACAGTTGAATTCTATTACAGAAGGTTCAAACGCTCACTGATGCTTCAGAAGGAAACATGCATTAAGAGCCGGGGGTGAAAACTTTTTGAATTTGAAGATCAGAATAAATTTAACTAATTTTGCCTTCTGGAAAACATGCAAGTATCTTCTATAGCTTCTGAAGGGCAGTACTAAAAAAAAAGAAGATATTTAGGCAAAATATAAAAAAAAATGTACATCTTCATTCTGTTCAAAAGTTTTCACCCCCTGCTCTTAAATGCATTGTGTTTCGTCTGAACCATCAGTGAACCTTCTGTAATAGTTGCATATGAGTCCCTCAGTTGTCCTCAGTGTGAAAAGACAGATATCAAAATCATACAGTCATTGTCTTTCTGAAATGTCTGCAAATGTCTGCTTTGTAATTTTTCAATGGCTGTGTAAAACACCATTTTACTTTTTCAAAAGCAACTTGCAACTTCACATTGATCTGTTTCAGTGCATATACCTTTAAATGCTAATGAGCTCATCTTACCCTGCCCCTTTCTACCATTTTTTGTGTATTGGGTGGCGCAATACCATCAAAAACAAAACTAATCCTCTGCATCCTCAGTGGTTCTCATGTTGTGTATTATGTTCACTTTATTTGCTAATGGGCAAAACTGCTTGATAATTGACACTGTTTTTGGGAATTAAAAAAAGGAGTGAATGGATTTTTATCATTATACTTCTTAATTCCCCAAAGTCCCCCAAAATACTGTGTATTCAAATGTATTAAATACCTTTTAGAATAGATACGTGTATTTTTTATTATTATAGTAGGATCCCAATACTCCTCACAGAATCCTCAGAGATCTTACAAAAGTGTTAATCTCTCTCTCTAATTTCTCTCTCTTTCTCAGAAACATATATGATACCTAGTGTGGTGAAGGAAGCCTCAGGCTTGTACACCATGACCAGCACGCTGTTCATGCAGCCGGTCAAAGCCGATGCTAAATCAGTCTTCCACTGCACGGTGGAGTACAGCATGCCAAACAACCAGATCAAACAGGAGAGCTCCGATAAATTCAACCTCTCGTTGCTCTGTAAGCCCAACGTGCACACACTCACAATGAAACTCCAACCCCTGCCGTGTGTGTCAGCTGTACGCTCATTTACCTCAAACTCCTAATCCTATGCTCTCCTCCAATCAGATTCAACAGAAAATGTGTTCTTCAAACTGAAGAATCAGGGGCCAGTCAAAGAGGGGGATGATGTTCTGTTGGAGTGTGAGACTGATGGAAACCCTCAACCAGAGTTTGATTTTTATAAAGAGGTGAGAAACCATCTATGCCAAATCAACACTAAATGATCTAGTAGTGGTTTGACCATATTATTCTCACTCATATATTTACTTGCTAACTCAAAAGGACGAACAACTGAAAGGATCAAAAGGAACGTTGAAAGTGAGGAGCGTCACTCGAAAGGATGCTGGACTCTATAAGTGTGAAGCTCTGGACTTTGACGCCTTAGAAAATGTTGAACTTGTCAAAACACTAAGCTTAGATGTGCACTGTAAGTATCACTCCCAGACACTATAATAAATAGATTAAACTGGATGAGTTACTAAATGACCTACATAAGCTCACTGGAAATAAGATTTCTGCAAACAGCAACAGTTGCTAAGTTAGGATTGGTCAGTAATGCTTTAGGGAGGGGCTTATCAAAGAATCAGTTGTGAAGTTCAGGTTTAATAGATTTTTCCACCACCTCTTAGCTATATTCATTGTTTTGTCGCTCTGTCAGATCTTGACCCTGTGTCAGTGACTCCAGAAGGCCCATTGGTTACTGATAAAGGAAATGCTGTGGACCTTCATTGTAAGACCAAGTCCTCTGATGAATACACCCTGCAGTGGAAAAAGGCATGTATCGATTTCAACAAGCCTCCATCCCCATGCCAATTTTTCCTCATTTTTTTCTCTACTGTGATGTTTCTCTCTCTGATGTTTTTCTCAATAATGCTCTTTTAGTTCTAATGGGGCTACACTGTGTCTGCATTTAGAGATTTCAGTTTGTTTTTTGTCCTTTTGGCTGATAGTTCTTCCAAAACGGAATATTCTTCTATCATTTACTCACTGTCTTGTCAATGCAAGCCTATAGGACTTAGGTTAATCTTTAAAACACAAATTAAGACATTTTTAATGAAACCTAAGAGATTTCTGTGTGTCTGGTTAAAAGTTCAATGAGGCAATAAAGTCTTTGTAAAATTAATCCAAAAGAATCAATTGGTAAAATCCTTGGTAAAGTCTTGTGACGAGATACAGTGTTTTGCAAAAGTATTCATACCCCTTCATTTTATGTTGCAGCATTATTTTAACTGCTTTAAACAACTTTTTTCCCACATCAATCTACACTCCACTGTCATTTTGGCTGATAGTTCTTCCAAAACGGAATATTCTACTATCATTTACTCACTCTCTTGTCAATGCAAGCCTATAGGACCTAGGTTAATCTTTGAAACACAAAGTAAGACATTCTTAAAGAAACCTAAGAGATTTCTGTGTGTGTCTGGTTGAAAGTCCAATAAGGCCGTTAAGTCTTTGTAAAATTAATCCAAATGAATCAATTGGTAAAATCCTTGGTAAAGTCTTGTGACGAGATACAGTGTTTTGCAAAAGTATTCATACCCCCCCCCCCCCTTTTTTTTACGTTTTATGTTGCAGCATTATTTTAACTACTTTAAACAACTTTTTTCCCACATCTATCTACACTGCATACACCATAATGAAAAGCAAAAACAGGTTTGTAACAACTTTGCAAATTCATTAGAAATAAAAAACTGAAATGTTTTGCCACAGGTTAATAACATCTACAAGCAATATAAATGCTCATGATCTAAATTTTAAGTGTACCAAAAAAATGTATGAATACTTATGCAATGGAATCATTTCAGTTTATTAAATCTAATAAATTTACAAAGTTGTTACAAAACTTGCTTTTTGCTTTGCCATTATGGTGTATTGAGTGTAGATTGATGAAAAAAAGTTATTTAAAGCAGTTTAACATAAGGCTGCAACACAAAATGTGGAAAAAGTGAAGTACTAAAGTGAATACTTTCGCAAGGCACTGTATATGATTGCTTAATATGAAGAACGGACTTGTTCTTTGTTCTTGTTATATCACACATGGTAAACACGAAAGATTGTGTGTGTGCTTCATGCACTAGAACAAAAACCTCATTAGTTCTCATGGATGACGCACACAAATTTGTGCTTCCGTGTTTACCATATGTGACGTGCTCCATGTATGTGTGTCAGTCATTGTATAGATATAAATAAAAGCCTTATTTAAATCTGTTCATCATATAAAGCAATCATATCCCTCAAGCATATCTCTTCTCAAGACTTTACTGCATGATGTTTTCAGATCTTCACATTTTTGGTAACCTGAACCTTTAATGGAGGCACAGAAACCTCTCTGATTTTATATAAAATATCTTAATTCGTGTTTTGAAGATGAACCGAAGCCTAATGTGTTTATAACAACACAAGTGTGAGTAAAAATTGGAAATAATATGTACTAGATCTCATTTGACTCAACATTTAATTTTATCTCGCTGTATACCATAGGACTCAAAGGTGCTGTCGCAGACTGGTGTGTTGACTCTCCAGTCAGTGACTCTGGCTGATGCTGGTGTGTATTTATGTGTCGGAGCTGTACCTTCAGTGCCAGGTCTCCAAAAACAAGCCAATGTCACCCTTACCGTCACAGGTACTAAGTGCAAACACAGACACACACAGCTTTATAGTGGTTTATCAGTGCAAAGTGTCAATACAAGCTGTCATCAGTATCAAAGCAGCATGCATTCAAGAGATAGAAGTAAACTATGGCCTGTCAACAAACTCTCTACGCATGTTGTTATACCAGCTGGTTTCCGTTGTGTGGATATTATGTTTGGATACAGGTGGGAGTTCAGTGCTTTAAAAAACAGTGAAGTGTGTTTGTTTTTAAAATATTTTTTTATGCTCAGAGAAACCAATCAATCTCAGTTGTAAGTAATAAAACAATTTACAATTTCTATATAATATGATATAAAATAATATTATAGACTTTTAAAGACAAACCTCTTAGGTGGAGCTCTTATTATTACTAATTAAAATTACTGCTTTCTGTTTTAATTTATTTGTTTATTTGTTTGAATTTTAATATATTTAAAAAACTACAGTTTTCAGTGTCACATGATAGAGGTTATAATTCATCTATAATCGTGAAACCCTGTTACCATGAAAAACGAGGACAGATGTTGCGTTCACATTCTCCTCGGAAGTTCCTTCTTTCAAATCATAATTAAAATATGATGATAGTTTTTTTTCTGTTTCATATTTGTCTTTTTTTGTAAAATTCCCAACAAAGTCAGGAAGCTTTTTAGTGCTAATGAAGAGTAAAGAATGCACATTAGGTGTGTAATTGATGCTGATCTGTGCGTTTCATCATTCTCGCTCCCATGGAGGATGATGGGAAAACGTTAGTCTCCTCATAAACCAACTAAATGAGCTGGGCTTTCTGGCAGTAAACAAAATGCTTACAACCTAAATGGCACTGTCAACATTCACATTTACAGCTTATTATAATCCAGAATAATTTGCTTCTGCCATACAAATTTAATTTATACACCCCCAATTCAGGGTGTAAACAAAATGACAAATAAAGTCCCAGACTTTAATTAAAACACTCATGTACGTTCCACTTGTAAATACATTTATTTTTATAAGAATTCCTGAATGTGTAGCTAGCTAATAGGGGATGTTGTATTATTAAAGCATAAAATAGATGTTTTATAGTAAGAAACTACATCAAAATGACACCAAAAAAGTTCCTTTCTCTAATTATACAGACATTTTGCTTCAAATCAAATGTTGCAATTCATCTCAGAGATATTTTATTTGGTTCAAGGCAACTTTCTTGAAATGCCAAAGGCAGATATAATTTCAAGGCTGGTAACAATGTGAGCAGGTACTGTTGAACTAATTTCTATTATAAAATATAAGCTGTTAAACACTTAAAGGTTGTATCAGCGATTTCTAGCCTAAAACATAAAGTGTCAATTTCAGCTGACCTTTCTTCACGATCCGCTCGCTGCTTGCCCCATAAATTGTCTGTGAAAAAACCGCTTCTCTCTGGTCAGCCTAGGGTCCGAGATATGCCAAAAAAACAATCGGTACTACCAACCTTTCCACAGATAAACAAACAGTGTTCCAACCAATCAGCGTCAGGGGTTTGGTGTTGTGGACTTTCGCTCCGCCTCCCTCACATCCCTGCACCAGTAGGAAAGTCCACAACACCAAACCCCTGACGCTGATTGGTTGGAACACTGTTTGTTTATCTGTGGAAAGGTTGGTAGTGCCGATTGTTTTTTTGGCATATCTCGGACCCTAGGGCTGACCAGAGAGACGCGTTTTTTTTCACAGACAATTTATGGGGCAGGCAGCGAGCGGATCGTGATGAAAGGTCAGCTGAATTTGACACTTTATGTTTCAGGCTAGAAATCGCTGATACAACCTTTAACAGTCGCCCTGCAGTATGAGACATACAGTTGAGGTCAAAAGTTTACATACACCTTAAAAGGGATTATACAAAATGCATGTTATTTTTTATTTAGTACTGACCTGAATTAGATATTTCACATAAAAGACATTTACATATAGAGAAAATAGCTGAATTTATAAAAATGACCCCGTTCAAAAGTTTACATACACTTGATTCTTAATGCTGTGTTGTTACCTGAATGATCCATAGCTGTGTTATTTTATTTTTTTATTTTTTGTGATAGTTGTTCATGAGTCCCTTGTTTGTCCTGAACAATTAAACTGTCCGCTGTTCTTCAGAAAAATCCTTCAGGTCCCACAAATTTGGTTTTTCTGAATTTTTGTGTATTTTAACCTTTTCTAACAACGACTGTATGATTTTGAGATCCATCTTTTCACACTGAGGACAACTGAGGGACTCATATGCAACTATTACAGAAGATTCAAACGCTCACAGATGCTTCATAAGGAAACACAATGCATTAAGAGCCGGGGGGTGAAAACTTATTGAATTTGAAGATCAGGGTAAATTTTACTTATTTTCTCTTCTGGGAAACATGTAACTTCTGAAAGGCAGTACTAAATCAAACAAATATGATATTTAGGCAAAATAAGAAAAATGTACACATCTTTTTTCTGTTCAAAAGTTTACACCCCCAGGCTCTTAATGCATAGTTTTTTCATCTGACGCATTTGTGAGTGTTTTAAACTTCTGTAATAGTTGCATATGAGTCCCTCAGTATGAAAAAGATGGATCTCAAAATCATACAGTCATTGTTGGAAGGGGTTCAAATAGACAAAAAAAAAGCAGAAAAACCAAAGAATTTGTGAGACCTGAAGGATTTTTCTGAAGCGCAGCAGGCAGTTTAACTGTTCAGGACAAACAAGGGACTCATGAACTATCACTAAAAAACAAAAAAACAAACAAACAGCTGTGGATCATTCAGGTAACAACACAGCATTAAGAATCAAGTGTGTGTAAACTTTTGAACGGGGTAATTTTTATACATTCAACTATTATTTTCTCTTGTGGACTATATGTGAAATATTTTATTCAGGTCAGTACTAAATAAAATAAAAACATGCATTTTGAATGATCCCTCTTATTTCGGTAAAATAATTAACCTTTTGAAAATTCTGCAAGGTGTGTGTAAACTTTTGACCTTAATGGCACTGTAACACCAGGCATGGTCTCATGTATCCTATCTATGCCATCGGAAAAATGTCCATTCTATAGTTGATTTCCTGGTTTTGTTCTATACGCCTACATGGCATTTAAAGTATTCATGGGTGTAGTTCACACCTTTTCCTGATTTCCAAGAAAGGATGGTGAGGCGTTCATAATATGGTCCATGAATTCTTTCCTGTTACTGAGCACGTGGAATATAATGTCATATGAATATGGTGTTTTACTGAATCTTCATTATGGTGTAAGCAGATGTCAAACAAAGGAACTTACAACTTAAAAACAAGTTAAAAGCACTCGAATATTGGCCACGGATAATAAACATATGTTTTCATTTTGAAGGTGCACCTGAGATTGATGCTCCAGTGGATGGTTTTGTTGATAAGGAAGGAGGGATGGTCACTCTCAACTGCTCTACTCTTGGTCATCCTGCTCCACAGTTCATCTGGACACCTTCTGGCAAAGAGGTGAGTGAATTAGGTTTGAACTTAATCTTTCGATCAGAAAACTGTAATTGTTGTATTTTTGCAATGATATTCATCTGTGTGTTTGTGTGTAGTCGGTGACAGTAGTGGGGAATAAGGTGATCAGCACAGTTACTCTTGAGGCCTCGGCTGCGGTTCTGAAGGATGGTGTGATTTGTGAAGCATACAACAAGCTTGGAAGAAACAGCAAGAACTTCAAGGTGTCCGTCAAATCAGGTTAGTGCTTCCTACTCGTACAGACTGAGGTTATGTTGGGACTGGAATACTACACTCTAAAAATGACTGGGTTAAAAATAACCCCACTTGCAACCCAGCTATGGGTAAATATCGGATAGAAGACATGGTGGGTTAACTTGCAGTTTTGTCTAGTTAGGTACATATAAACCAGCAGGTGCATATACATATGCTGTATACTGCTTTCTGTTTATGTAAATTGAAATTCAGAATGCATGGATATACATTTCAGACAGTCCTTTGGTACATTATCACATGACCTCATTATGTTGCATGGTTTATTCAGCCAGTGGCAACCAGATCTCTCAATTATGCAATGCTGTTCAAAAGTTTGGGATCAGTAAGATTTTTTAAAATGTTTTTTTAAGTCTCTTATGCTCATCAAAGTTCCATTTATTTGATCAAAATACAGTAAAAAAGTAATATTATGAACTTTCAGCATCATTACTCCAGTCTTTAGTGTCACACAATCCTTAAGAAATCATTCTAATATGCTGATTTATTAGTGTTAAAAAAATTCTTTGATGAATAAAAATGTAAAAGAACAGCATTTATGCAGAATAGAAAAAAGTCTTCACTATCACTTTTTTATCAATTGAACACATGCTTGCTGAATAAAATTATTAATTTCTTTTAAACAAATAAATAAATAAAAAAAATACTGATCCCAAACTTTAAACAGTAGTGTATATTTTTATAAAAGATTTATATTTCAAACAAATGCTGTTCTTTTTAACATTTTATTAGCGAAAGAATCACGGAAATGTATTATCAGTTTTCAACACTGATAATAAATCAGCATATTAGAATGATTTCTGAAGGATGACAATAAAGACTGGAGTAATGATGCTAAAAATTCAGCTTTGCATCACAGGAATAAATTCTTTTTTAAGTATATTAAAATAGAAAAGCACCATTTTGAATTGCAATAACATTTTACAATATTACTGTTTTTTTCAGTAGTTTTAATCAATTAAACACAGCCTTGATGAGCAGAAAAGTCTCCTTTAAAAAACATTAAAATCTTACTGATCCCAAACTTTTGAATGGCAGTGTATATGAATTCAGATTTTATGATTTAAAAAAAAAAAAAAAATCAATTAAGTGTTAAAATGTCAATTTTGGCAATCTGGTCAAAGAGTGAGTTGAGAAGATTTCAAAAACCATGGATACTGCTTCCAATTCATTTAATACAATGAAAACTAATGGTCAAGTGCACAGTAGATTGTGGGATACCATGTCTTATGCAGTGTGCTATGGCTGTATGTTGCAGATTTTAGAAAATGTAATTGGTCATCCTGACCTGATATATAATGAGGGTGAGATTATGGGCTAAGGGTTGTGACACCAATATCTAGAAACACTATGCTCATGAATATTAATTGACATGCACTGATGTTGCTTATTCAAATCTCTATTCCTGTTAACGAATTGATATTCATGAGCCAAACCATTCACCATAAAATGATGACCTGTGCAGATGTGCTTGAGTTGCATAGCCTTGTAGACCCTTCTTATTTTTTGAAGGACGTCTCTTTTGTTCACCAAGGCTGCATGTATTTGATAAAAAAAACACAGTAAAATTGTTTTTCTATTTTAATATACTTTAAAATTTATTCCTGTGATGTCAAAGCTGAATTTTCAGCCGCCATTTCTCCAGACTTCAGTGTTTTCGATCTTTCACAAATGTTGAAAAAAGAACAGCAGTTATATGAAATAGAAATCTTTTGTAGTCAATTTAATGCTTATTGCTAATTCTTGTTCTTTTATTTCCTCTGTGCAGATCCAAGCAAACCACAAGATACCAATGCTGCTAACCGAGGTAGACACTTGTCCCAGCTCTCTCTGCTCCTCCTCTCCCTCTCAGGACTCTTTCTTATACATACTCCATGATCTAGCTTTCCAGCCCTTTACACTGTATATTATGTACTGTTACCAAACACTGTGTATATTGTATATTGTATTACGTATGTGATCTTTGTATGATGTCCGTCCTCTATTTTGTTGATGCTGCACCTTTAACTTTTCCCTCATTTGGGACAATAAAGGATTCTGTTCTATTTTACTTTCCTCTCTTTCCTTCCTCTATGTGTCTCGGTGTCTGTCTCTTAATACCACCTTGCTTTCCTTTCATCTTTCAGCGTGCTGTCAAGTGTTTAGCTTGTGTGGTCACATTAGTGTGTGTGTGTGTGTGTGTGTGTGTGTGTGTGTGTTTGTCTTCATCTCGGTGATGGGCCTCGTTGTGTGTGTTTGTGGGTTAATGGTGGAGAGTTTTTTCCTGTGTGCTGATCAATCGGACTCAACTTTCTCTTTCCCATAATGCTGCTCAAAGGAAACCCTGTGTTTAAAACAGGTCTGTATAACCCCTGCTGCTTTTCTGTCTTTGCGTGAGAGTAAAACAGTGTGTATGTATGCTATTGTCTGCTTGCTTACAGCTGTAAGATTTTGTATCATTTTCCAAACTGTGACCTTATTTATCACAGATTACTTAGATCTCGCTTTTAAGGGGAACACTCCACTTTTTTTGGAAATAGGCTCATTCTCCAACTCCCCCCGAGTTAATAAGTTGATTTTTACCGTTTTGAAATCCATTCAGCCGTTCTCCTGTTCTGGCGATATCACTTTTAGCATAGCTTAGCATAGATCATTGAATCCTATTAGACCAATAGCATCACGTTCAAAAATGACCAACAAGTTTCCATATTTGTCCTATTTAAAACTTGACTCTTCTGTTGTTACATTGTGCACTAAGACCGGTGGAAATGCAAAGCTGCGAGTTTCTAGGCTGATAAGATTAGGAACTACACTCCCATTCCGGCGTAATAGTCAAGGAAGTTTGCTGCCGTAATATGGACGCAGCAGGCGGAGTATTATCAGAAATGAGTTCCCAGCTAGTTTAGCATTTGCACATGTGCTGCGTGGTATTATTGCTCTTGCTTCAGCCTTATTATGGCAGCAAACTTCCTTGACTATTACGCCGGAATGGGAGTGTAGTTCCTAATCTTATCAGCCTAGAAAATTGAAGCTTTGCATTTCCACCGGTCTTAGTACACGATATAACTACAGAAGAGTCAAGTTTTAAATAGGACAAATATCGAAACTTGTTGGTCATTTTTGAACGTGATGCTATTGGTCTAATAGGATTCAATGATCTATGCTAAGCTATGCTAAAAGTGATATCGCCAGAACAGGAGAACGGCTGAATGGATTTCAAAACGGTAAAACTCAACTTATTAACTCGGGGGGAGTTGGAGAATGAGCCTATTTCCAAAAAAAAGTGGAGTGTTCCTTTAATGTCGACAAAAGAACAATTGCTTATTGTTCTGGTTTACTTCCTCCCCACCCTCCTCATCACACCCGTTCCCCCTCTGTGTTCCTCTTTCTCTTCCTCTCCCACCCAAACTCATCACTTCTTCACACTCGCCATTAACCATAAACTTCTCACCAACTCTCTTCTTGTTTGATCTTCTCAGCGGAGAAACAGCAGGGAGGTTCAAGCACGGTTGTGATCGCTGTGGTGGTGTGCGTTCTCCTGCTTCTCATCCTGGTGGCTGCGCTCTTCTTCCTTAACAAGAAAGGCAAGCTGACCTGTGGGAAAAAGGACAAGAAAGATGTGTGAGTAGCACGAACCATGATAACCAACATTTTACATGTGTTCACATTTCCATATATTTATTTTCATATATTCATCTGTCACTTTCTCCTCCCAGGGCATCTGAGGGGGTGAAAGGTGGTATTGTGGTGGAGATGAAATCCAGTGAAAAAGGCAATGAAGAAGCTGGTCTGCTAAACAAACCGCATGCAGAACAGGTGAGGAGTCAGAGGCAAAGTTGAGCATGGTGGTTCTCAACTAGGGTTGATTTAGGAAAATTTACATTGGACATTAATTGGGAATGTGACATTGTACCAGAATTGTTTATTATACAAGGGTGAAATAATATTCTATCATTATTCAGCATAACAGATACATTTACAGTTGAGGTCAAAAGTTTACACCCCCCTTTCAGAATCTGCAAAATGTTAATTATTTGACCAAAATAAGGATAATACAAAATGCATGTTATTGTTTATGTAGTACTGACCTGAGTAAGATGCTTCACATAAATATGTTTACATATAGTCCACAAGAGAAAATAATAATTGAATTTATAAAAATGACCTCATTCAAAAGTTTACACCCCCTTGATTCTTAATACTGTGTTGTTACCTGAATGATCCACAGCTGTGTTTGTTTAATGATAGTTGTTCATGAGTCCCTTGTTTATCCTGAACAGTTAAACTGCCTGATGGTCCCACAAATTCTTTGCTTTTCCAGCATTTTTGTGTATCTGAACACTTTCCAACATGACTGTATGATTTTGAGATCTTTTCACACTGAGGACAAATGAGGGACTCATATGCAACTATTTCAGAAGGTTCAAATGCTCACTGATGCTCCAAAAGGAAAAAAACAATGCAAGAGCCAAGGGTGAAAACTTGCCAGTTGATATGTGTACATTTTTCTTATTTTGCCTAAATATGATATTTTTTAGAGGCTACATAAGCTAGTTACTGTTTTTCCAGAGGACAAAATAAGTTCAATTTACCCTGATCTTCAAATTCCAAAAGTTTGCATCCCCTGGCTCTTAATGCATCATTGTTCCTTCTGAAGTATCAGTGAGCATTTGAACCTTCTCATATACCTGCATATGAGTCCCTCAGTTGTCCTCATTGTGAAAAGATGGTTCTCAAAATCATACAGTCATTGTTGGAAAGGGATAAATACACAAAAATGCTGGAAAATCAAAGAATCCGTGGGACCTTCAGGATTTTTCTGAATAACAGCTGGCAGTTTAACTGTTTAGGACAAACAAGGGACTGAGGAACAACTATCACTAAACAAAAACCAAACAAACAAAAACAGCAGTGGATCATTCAGGTAACAACACAGTATTAAGAATCAAGGGGATGTAAACTTTTGAATTTTTATAAATTCAACTATTATTTCCTTTTGTGGACTACATGTATATATTTTATGGGAAATTTCTTATTCAGGTCAGTACTAAATAATCAATATTATGCATTTTATATATCCCTCTTATTTTGGTAAAATAATTAACATTTTGCAGATTCTGGAAGGTGTATGCAAACTTTTGACCTCAACTGTAAAATAAAGCAACATACTTATTCTGACCTGTACTTTTTTAATGAAATGATAAAAACTTCTCTAAATTATAGAAAATTTCTTGCTGACAAATGGGTAAAATGGCAAAGATTGGTAAAGATTTAAAAATACAGTTAATTCGTTTTTTGAGGCCTGCACTGTAATCCTTAAAGGGATAGTTCACCCAAAAATGTAATTAATTACACATCCAAACCCATAAGCCATAACCCATAACCCATAAGACCTCTGATTCTGCATAGGCAGCTGAAACATTCCCAGACCTAGAAAAGTAGTAAGAACATCATTAAAATAGTCAGTGTGTCATCAGTAGTTTAACCATTATGTTATGAATCTATAAGAATACATTTTGTGCATGAAGAAAACAAAATTAACAATTGTATTCAACGATCTCTTCTGGCGCATGTGTATCGATGTTCTTATGACCTTTCTGGGCCTTAAATGCGTCACTCGCATTGCTGTTTGCGCAGGTTCAGAAAACTCTCCGATTTCAAAAATATCTTAATTTGTGTTATGAAGATGAACAAAGGTCTTACAAGTTTAGAATGACATGAGGACACGTAATTAATGACAGAATTTTTGTTTTTTTTTTGGGTAAACTGTCCCTTTAAATAGACAAACACTCTTTAATCTATATATTTTTTTAATTACAGCTTAATGATGGCCGGTAAAAATAGTTTGCATTCATTAACAACCTTTCCTCTTTCACAGTGATAAAAAAGAAGAAAAGAGACAAGTAAGAACAAGATCTCCAGAGACATAGAGGATGGCGGTGGAATTAAGAGTGCTCTGACGGAGGAGAAGAAAGGAGATGGAGGAAGGAGAAGATTAATTCATTTTAGCTGTACAGTTTTCTTTTTTGAAGTTGTGGGAAGGGCTATGATATTGAACTGAGGGTGGGTTTGAGTTTAGAAGTGGGAGGGGCAATAAATGTAAATCTGGCATTATTTTGATAAGGGTGCATACTGTGTCCTGATTGTGTAATCAAACCAATCTTGTAGTACAACTCTATGAAACAGAGCACAGCTTAACGCAGTGTTCTTCTATCCAAAACAAAGCAGAAAAATCACTGTGGACACTGGATATTGCTCTTCATGCTGTGGTGCACCCTGGTTATGTCGATTAGTTCATGTTGTTGATTAGTGCAGTACAGCCACCTTTTGCATTACAAACTGCACTAACTGTGTACATTTTTGATTGTGAACTGCACACGTGTCATTAATAAGTAAACCCTACAGACCACTATACGCTTTGGCCATGATCTGCACGGAGCATATGGATGCGCCATTATAAACACTATATTCAACGCTGGTGAAATAATCAAGCTGTCATTCATATAAGCCTTCGTATAGTCAAATATTCATATTTTACACCATGTCCCACACCTATGTCTTGAGCTAAAACCAAAAACCAGTGGTGACACAAAGAAAAAAGACTGTGAGAAGCCCATTCAAACAATTTATCTGAATGCATGGACTCGTTTAGCTCAAGTCTGAGCGTTGTAGAAGAGTTAGTGGACTAACTCAATCATCTCATTTCCTCTGTACTGCACTGAATTCCATTCGACAGCCCAAACATGTTCAAAGACTTTAACCTAACGCTGTAATTATTACACAAGGGTTAGTAAGGGGATAGGTCAGATCTATCATCTTTTAAAATGGCTTCTGATGGGATTAAGTGTTCACTAGTTTATAGTCTCAACTCCCATTATTCTTTTTAGATTATTAAAGTGCTGAGCGTGATTGGAAATGATCTGCTTAATGAGCAGAAATCATAATGAACTTACTGTCCCAATATACTATTCTGTTTTATCTTTTCCAACACTATTAATATCACTAAGTTTTCATTATTTATATTTAGCCTTTTCTTAAAAAGTTTTTGCTCTGTTTAGTTATGTAAAAGACTTTATACTTTAAGAATTCACACAGAAAGGAATTAACTATTGCTTTAAATTCTGAGAGCAAGGAGATAAAACAAGAAAACTTGGTAAAAGGACAGTGCCAGATTGTTTTCCACTATTTTGACAGAGTGATAATCGTTTTTGTTATTTATCAATACTGTCATATTTCATTACTGCTTTCGTTTTGTTTGTTTTTTAAACCCAAAAAAAAAAAAAACATGAGTGAAGATGGGGTGTAAAAATGATTTCTTTAAGCTTGTATATGATGTTCCAGGTTTCTGTGTTTTGCATATATATATATATATGTATTTTGCATCTTTCTCAGTAAAAGCACACTGTTGTTCAGGTGGCACAGCTGGAACATTCTAGAATCACTATGTTGTTGGAAACCCCTGTCATTTGTTCCCAGGCCCTACTGTTAAACAAAGCTGTGAGCCTTGTTATTTGCGCCAAATAACAGATTCACAATCTGCTGTTCTTTGAGTTGGGTCCTTTGCGTGTCAGAGCAACACCCAGGGACAGTTTTTCAAACATTTCTGAATATCACCACAGACATTTTCAGTACCAACAAAACAGTGATTCTAGACTCTCTAAGCAGAAGGTTAGTTACAGTTAGACAAGAGTGAAGAGAGGACTGAGGAGAAATAAGATGGAGAGAAGATGGTAAAGGGCTTGGTTTGAATATATCTTTTTTTTTTTTTTTTACCTACTGAGTCTTTGTGTGTAGTTGAGAGTATTTTAATGATTCAGTATGTATCAATTGTCCAGTAGACACATGGAACATGAGCTAAAATATCTCTGAACATCTCAAACACTGGAAAATGTATGATGGCCAGTTTATGAAGGCCTCAGTTTTAGACTCCTCATAAAATATTTTTTACTTTTATCTTGATGCTATTTTTTACATTTACTGATTTTGCAAAATGTAGTCATATGTTCTGTCAATGCAATGTGTGATTTATAGTTATGGTCAATATTTGCATACAAGCCCATTTTCTAAAATATTGTAGGGGGAAAAGTTTCTTAAGAATACACGTCTTAACTACTGAATGATTTTGCAATTTAGCTGGTTTCGCAAGAAAGAAAGAGCGCTGTTTTGAATTAAGATGTCATACTTTATGGATGTCTGCAATTGTTTATGCCCTCCAGGTATACTGTATATTTGTGGTACGCATTTGTGAACTTTGTAGCTTGTCTTTTTCTGATTGGAATTGTGTAGAGTTTATACTGCCAAAACAACAACAACAAATCCCAAACCGTCTCTTGTCTTGTGTCTAGAATTGCTGTAACCCTGAGGTAACCTCATCATTTAAATAGCTAAACCAATTGACTATGTTAAACATTGTTACTCACCCTCTTAACATTCTTCTCAAGTTTCCCTTTGGGGTTTCAGTGTTTGCTCTTTACTTAATGACAGTTCAGATTTAATAGACATGAATCTTTTGGAACGTCAGGTAAGTGGCTATATCGTGTATGATCTTGTTAATCGTTAAATGATGGTGCGAAACCCCCTAAGGTATTTCTGCATGTAAAGACAGTATTATCTTTGAGGACATATACACACTTCCGAATTGAATGACATTTAAGTACGATCATTACATTATGTAATCTGATAGGCGTGGGGCTTGGTTATTTCATCTTTGTGAGAATGAACTGTCGTATTTAGTGATATTCGGCTATAGGAACATTGACTGTGTTTACTCTGCAGTCTTCGAGCATGCGATAAAGCTAGAATGCGGTTTCTTAAAGGAGTAGTTCACTTTCAGAACAAAATTTTACAGATAATGTACTCACCCCTTTGTTATCCAAGATGTTCATGTCTTTCTTTCTTCAGTCATAAAGAAAAATGGTGTTTTTTTTGAGGAAAACGTTTCAAGATTCTCTCCATATATTGGACTTCTATGGTGCCCCTGAGTTTGAACTTCCAAAATGCAGTTTAAATGCAGCTTCAAAGGACTCTAAATGATCCCAGCCGAGGAAGAAGGGTCTTATCTAGTGAAACGATCAGTTATTTTCTGAAACATTTACAACTATATAATTTTTAATCTCAAAAGCTTGTCTTAGGTTAGGTTTAAAATTATATAAATTGTAATTTATTTATATATTTATTTATTTATTTATTTTTTTTCAGAAAATAACATCGTTTTGCTAGATAAGACCCTTCTTTCCTCGGCTGGGATCATTTAGAGCCCTTTGAAGGTGCATTTTGGAAGGGGGTACCATAGAAGTCCATTATATGGGGAGAAATCCAGAAATGTGTTACTCAAAAAACATAATTTCCTTATGACTGAAGAAAGAAAGACATGAACCTTTTGGATGACAAGGGGGTGACTACATTATCTGTAAATTTTGTTCTGAAAGTGAACTACTCCTTTAACTCTTTTAATCTTAAAACCCAGATTTTCGTTTTTCAAATTGTTGGTTTGATTGAGTATGAAATTTATGTGGTAGACCAAAACATCTCGAAAGTCTCGAATTTCAGCAACGTCAACCACAAAGATTATATTACTGAAAAATTTAGCCTACGTTATGATTTACATTTGGACTCACGCTCTTTTTTCACATAATACAATAATTTAAACCCATTCATTTAATAAAGATGTTAGTCCTGTAATAAATCCAGTGAGCTATTCACTGTAGCAAATATGTAGTAATGAATGACTGTATTTTACTGAGCTGTCAAAATGGAAGTGGTCTCATATCTGTATTTTTTGACCCAGTTTGCATACTTATACAATATTCTATGCTATTTTGTAGTAAAAGTAGTGTATTTACACCAAAAAATGCCTTCACGATGTACTGTACTTGATGAATTGTGAACACTGGACACGTCCTATACATCTTCAAGATAGTTGTGTCTTAAAATGTAGTGAACTGCCTACCTAGACAGCATATTTGGACAGATGACAGAGCCAGTGTGTCATCAAACCTTCACCTAGCCTTGTTTATCCTTGCCCCGGCCTGCCAGGTGTCAGTCAAGGAGCTGAAATTCCTCCTGTGTTGAGATTTGCATGTAAGGGGGTCATTTTAAAAATACACAGACAGCCAGATACACCCTCAGCTGTGATTAACAGTATTTGCTTGCACTGTCCATGTGAGTTTGAGGAATGAGACAAATGCTAAGAAGCATCTGCGGATCCCTCTTTAATCATTGATTCTGACAGTTCAATCACTAACAGGAGCTCACTCACCTGTCAGATAAACTGCCACAGGAACAAATGCAGTTTGATATTGAAATGAAAATGGAAATTGAAATCATAATTGTTTCAGATAAGAAAAGACATTTATTAGGAAGAGAAAGGACATGTTACAATAGACTGCAGCTGGACAAGCTTCTAGACATTTTAGATCTCTAGATATACTTATTGAGAAAATTAGGAAGGATGCTTGGAGAATGATGTGAATAATAAGAGATAGAGAGAGGATGTGAGTGAGTCAGCTATATCAGATGCTCTCAAGCACATTTCTATTTAGTGAATGGAGACACTGATGTCTGGATCCATTCCATTGATTTAATGATGATTCTCCCTCATCAAAGCAAGTGGCTCTTCATCTTTCCCCAGTACCGATCCACTCTGCACTTCTTGTTAGTATGCAAGTGAGTGATTAAGATAGAGAGAGATACAGTACTGCTACTTTGATTTAGTGGTCCAAAAACCCTGCCTGAAATCAGTGTTATTTTAGTATTATTAATATATTTTTTAATTAGCTTTTATGTTTATATTATACAGTTTTTACTTTTTCTTTCGCGTCAATCTCAACCGCTCACAAGACCAGCAAGTTTTTTTTTTGACCGAAAATGGCACAGGCTTCTCCCAAAAGATAATACGACTATGTACAAGAGGCATCATTGTGAAAAAAATTTTTTTCTCAGCTTTTATTTACATTTGAACAAAAAGTGGCATGTCCAAAATTATTCATACCCTTTGCAGACTGTCACAGTCTATGGGGAAATCCAAAGTTCTATACCATTCCAAATAGTCCAAGCTGTTCTAAAGCATCCAAATTACCTTGATTCATTGGGAACAGCTGTTTTAATCAACTCAACAGGTGACAAACAGAAGCTCTCTGCTGTTGGTTTGTGGACAGTCATGACTAAGACAAAGGAGCTCACTGAGGACCTGCGGCTGTGCATTGTGGCTGCTCACAAGTCAGGAAAGTACGGTGGCCGAGAGAGGCCAACGCGCTGCAAACAAGAAAACACATGCAAACAGAAAAAACGACAACAAATTAAGAAAACATCTTCATCAGTTTGACAACACAGGCGCTGCAAATCCTCGCAACGCAAACACAAATACGGAAACGCGCTGCAAAATCTCACAACACAACCAAACTCAGAAACGCGCTGCGGACACACGAACACGCTGCATATAACACGGTCCACAACGGAAATGTTTCAGGGGACCTCAAAAAGTGACGAACCCATCTGGGACCTGATTATTTGTTCAGTGGCTGTTGGTCAGAGCAGAGGTGTTATCGGTGAACTATCACCTTTAGTGATAGTATAGTATCACTTAAAGGTGATAGTGATATAAATAATCAGGTAATATAGTGATATAAATAATCAGGTCCCAGATGGGTTCGTCACTTTTTGAGGTCCCCCTGAAACATTTCCGTTGTTGACCGTGTTATATGCAGCGCGTTTGTTAGTTTGCAGCGCCCTCGTGTGTTCGCAGCGCGTTTCTGAGTTTGGTTGTGTTGTGAGAATTTGCAGCGCGTTTCCGTATTTGTGTTTGCGTTGCGAGGATTTGCAGCGCCTGTGTTGTCAAACTGATGAAGATGTTTTCTTAATTTGTTGTCGTTTTTTTCTGTTTGCATGTGTTTTCTTGTTTGCAGCGCGTTGGCCTCTGTCGGCCACCGTAGGAAAGGGCTATAAGACCATATCTAAATGTTTTGAAGTTCCAGTGGCTACAGTGCAAAGTATTATTAAAAAATACAAGACATTCTGCGCTATGAAAAATCTCAGAGGACGTGGTTGGAACCAAAAGTGACACCTGTGCTGGCCAGGAGGATAGTCAGAGAGGTAAAAAAAAGGCCATCCTGATGAATCTGGGCTCTGCTGGTGGCAACATCTCAAGGCAGACAGTCCAATGGACACTGCACACCGCTGGGTTCCACGGACACAGACCAAGGAGGACACCACTTCTCCAGATAAGGCACACAAAACCCTACTTGGCCTTTGCAAATGCTCACCTGGACAAAGAATTAGACTTCTGGTCTTCTGTTTTATGGTCAGATAAAAAAACTGAATTCTTTGGCCACAGTGATGTAGCCTTCATTTAATGTTAAAAAGGAGAAGCCTTCAACCCTAAGAACACCAACCCCACTGTCAAACATGGTGGCTGGAACCTAAAGTTTTGGGGATGTTTTTCAGCCGGTGGACCAGGGAACCTAATCACAGTAAACGGCACCATGAAAAAGGAGCAATACATCAAAATTCTCAACAACAACATCAGGCAGTCTGCAGAGAAACTTGGCCTTGGGCACCAGTGGACATTTCAGCATGACAATGACCCAAAACACACAGCAAATGTGGTGAAGAAATGGTTAGCAGACAAAAACTTTAACGTTTTGTAGTGGCCCAGCCAGAGTCCTATTGAGAATCTGTGGAGGGAGCTAAAGATCAGGGTGATGGCAAGGAGACCCTCCAACCAAAAATACCAGTGGACACAAGCAAAAAGCTGGTCAGCAATTATAGGAAGCGTTTGATTGCTGTAATAGCCAATAAAGTCTTTTCTATTGATTATTGAGAAGGGTATGAATAGTTTTGGACATGCCACTTTTTGTTCAAATGAAAATAAAAGATGAGTAATGTTTTTTTCCACAATGATGTACATCGTCTTATCTTTTGGGAGAAGCCTGTCATTTCAAAACTTGCTGGTTGAATAAAAGTAACTTTAAGTCAGAATTTGCCAGGGGTATGAATAATTTCGGGCTTGACTGTATTTAATAGCAATGAGACAATTAAAATGTCAAATAACGCACACAAAACTGTTGAACACATGTATTATAAACAATAAAACTAATGCACAATTCGCATTATAACAAAATGACTGCAGAGGGCGCCAAAGGCCTGACGATTGTTTTTACCCTGCCTGTACAGCGTGATCCAATTTTTGTTTATAATTGGCTAAGCAATATTTAATTAAAATGTCCACTTAATCTTTAATATTGGGACATTTCTTTATGACAGAAATGCTGCAGTCACTGTAATTTCTTTAATAGGTGGATATCAGGACGTGTAAACTCAGAGCAGGGTTTGAAATCGCGACGAACAGTGAACATATTTAGAAACATATTAATGTATATTCTTGTGTTTGCGTTGGTTTATAAATGGCTTACCTTAAAAATCTGTTGAAATGGCGTACGTTGCGTTCCCAGATAATTGTTATAGCAAACCCAAACTCACAGCAATATGTAACGTTAGAGATGAAGTTTGCGACGCTCTACGCATGTAAATAATAACATTTCGTGTGGAGCTGCATTTACTGTGAAAGAGCAGCTCTGACGCACGTACGTAACCTACACGCATGTAAATAATCTAAACGCATATATTAATCCTGCATCTCAGGTGAATTCACAATAGCATTATGCTATATTATTTTTAAATAGGTTCAATATATCATGCAGCCTTGGAAAATGGTTTAAAAATGCATTTCAGTGATTCTCTTCCGTGGAAAGCGCCACTTCCGGTATTTTGCCGGTTACTTGACACAGACAAGTTTTTTTTTTTTTAATCCAGTACTCAAATTGAATCGAGGAAGTTGCCTTGCTGTCTTTGCAGGTTCCTAAAGCTCTCGGATTTCATCAGAAATATCTTCATTTGTGTTCTGAAGATGAACAAAGGTTTTACAGGTTTGGAACAACATGAGGGTGAGTAATTAATGACAAAATTTTCATTTGGGTTAACTATCCCTTTTTAGTTTTAGTTGTAGTTAACAATATCAACACTGCTTGAAACTGAATTACCTCATTAAAAAGTACTCATGTAGTATAGTGAAAATTGTAAATAAAAATATAAGGTAATAAGTGGAAATTCAGAAGAGCGAAAGCTGAGGTGTGACATTTCTGTGTCTTTTGGGGCCTCTGTGGACAGACAAGAAGCAGCAATATCTTTTAAGCGATAAAAAAAAAATGTGTGCAGGAGTTTCTGTGGAACTGAGGGCAGCTGTACGATCTGCCTGGACGTGCTGATACTCAGTGCTGTCGTGCTTTTATATCAGCACAGGTGTCATAAAACATGGTACTTGGTATGACAGAGAGTGAGAGAAAAGTTTATTACTGCTTAAACATTTGCTGTGTTGGACAAGGTCATATTCTTGTTAAAAACATCCAGTCCTTCTAGACAAAGAATATCAAGATGCAACTATCAAGATGATGATTAAAAGTGCTTCCCACACACTATGTTCCCACAGGCTTTCCACTGACTCATATTCTCATACCCACAGTTCTTTCCTGTCATCGGAGGGAGTTTTGTGGCTTGATTTCATGGGGATTTCTCCTAGAAATTGCTAATTGCACATCTGCGTGCGTGCGTGCGTATTATATGTTACACGTACACTCAATTTGCTCTTTAATGATGCAGTGAACGAGACCTCCTCAGTTTGTCGTTATCCTCGGCCCTCCATTACAGCCCCTGCTGTGTTCGGGTTCAGAGCAGAATGTTATCAAACCAGCCTTGAAGATTAGCAAAATTATCTCGCTTTGCTACTTCAAGTGAGACATTTTTTTTTAATTAGCTGCTTTTGTGATGAGTTTATTCTGTTTTAATTAGATTCTGTGACTGATGAGGAAAGATTTCAGTGACACCAGGACCAGCAGGCAAAATGTGGGTGTGTTATGGTTGTCAGCATTTGGGAGGGAATTTCTCATGCATTAAAGGAGAGATAGCTGAGAAGCCTTGACATTACTCACATAGCTGAGACCTCTCTGTTTATCAGCACTACTTGTGCTTTAGTCCACCGCTGAGCTCTCGTGATGCCCTGGGTGTATGTGTGTGTGTTCCTTACATATTTCTTCCTAAAGAACGAGCACATTAAAGGAAGATTTGTTTTAGGATATCTCTACTTCCATTAAAGATTATGTGTAGGATACTTTTGTTCACACAAGGGATTATTTTTATGCAACGGGAGTGTGAATGAATGAATCTGTGAGTGGTTTTCTCTATCCCCTTGTTTAGTTTGCAGACCCTGGTTGTGCCAGGGTTTCCTCCTCACTCACTGAGAGTAATAGTAAACCTCTAAATATTGCCTTTGAATATTTTTCCTAAAACAAGGAACAGGATATAAGTAGCAATTAGTCAACATTGTTTTTTTCCAGTGGGTTTACAATGCACATTGCAAAGACAATCCCTCTGAAGCAACCCATGGTTAAGTGGTTTACTTAAAGCCTGATAATGATGTCTCTCCAGTCTCAGGTCAAGCAAGCATTGGTATTAACATCCATCTCGCTGTTTACACATGGTATTAACATGAGTCTCAAATGTGTTTCCAGGGACCACATATAGAACTCACAACATCAGCTGGGGTTATGTATGTAAGGGTCAAAGGTCAGGGAATAGATGGTTAGTCCCTGCTGGTAAATGCTGCAACTACACTGTCTGGTTCTGAAAAACATTTTTCTTTATTAAAGGCATAGTTCACCCAATGAAAAATATGTCATTAATTACTCACCCTCATATCGTATTAAACCCATATGGCGGCGTTTTAGTGCCATGTTAAAAAACAAAGCAAAGATTACAAGATTAAAGTCGCATTATTTCAAGAATAAAGTCAAAATATTACAAGAATAAAGTCAAAATATTTCAACAATAAAGTCAATTACAATATTACAGTAAAGTTACAATGGAGTACAGTCATGGCCAAAAGTTTTGAGAATTACATAAATATTGGAAAAGTTGCTGCTTAAGTTTTTATAATAGCAATTTGCATATACTCCAGAATGTTATGAAGAGTGATCAGATGAATTGCATAGTCCTTCTTTGCCATGAAAATGAACTTAATCCCGAAAAAAAAAAACTTTCCACTGCATTGTTAAGAAGGCTTCAGGGCGTCCAAGAAAGTCCAGCAAGCGCCAGGATCGTCTCCTAAAGAGGATTCATCTGCGGGATCGGAGTGCCACCAGTGCAGAGCTTGCTCAGGAATGGCAGCAGGCAGGTGTGAGCGCATCTGGACGCACAGTGAGGCCAAGACTTTTGGAAGATGGCCTGGTCTCAAGAAGGGCAGCAAAGAAGCCACTTCTCTCCAAAAAAAAAAACATCAGGGACAGATTGATCTTCTGCAAAAAGTATGGCGAATGGACTGCTGAGAACTGGGGCAAAGTCATATTCTCTGATGAAGCCTCTTTCCGATTGTTTGGGGCATCTGGAAAAAGGCTTGTCTGGAGAAGAAAAGGTGAGCGCTACCATCAGTCCTGTGTCATGCCAACAGTAAAGCATCCTGAGACCATTCATGTGTGGGGTTGCTTCTCATCCAAGGGAGTGGGACGTTTACTTCAGAAAAGATAATAAAACTTATGTTAACGAGTTGGAGTCCACTTCAACCTTTAGAATGTTTTATTGTTGTTTTTAATGAAATGCAACTGAAGATGTGAAATATTATTTTCAAGCATACTGTCCCTGCGAGTATAGCGCATGGTATGATTTCTGCTAATAATCTCACATTCAAATTAATTCTGGTGGCCTGGCAACTTCTCCCGGTGTTCCCAATCCAGGCCATTTGCATGCACAGGCTATACTATTATAACTGCAATTGCTATGATTTAATTCTTGTAGTTTCGACTTTATTTTCGAAACTTTTCAACTTTATTCATGAAACATTTTGACTTTATTCTCAGAACATTTAGTCTTAATTCTCGAAACGTTTCGACTTTATTCTCGTAATTGCGACTTTATTCTCAAATATTTTGACTTTATTCTTGAAACATTTTTACTTTATTCTCGTAATTTTGACTTTATTCTTCTTAAAACATTTTGACTTTATTCTCAAAACATTTTGACTTTATTCTCATAATTTCAATTTTACTTTATTCTCGAAATATTTCTTATAATTACGACTTTATTCTCGGAATTTTGACTTTATTCCTGAAACATTTAGTCTTTATTCTCAAAATATTTAGACTTTATTCTCGTTATTTCGACTTTATTCTTAAAACATTTTGACTTCATTCTCGGAACATTTTTCAACTTTATTCCCGTAATTTTGACTTTATTCTTGAAACATTTAGACTTTATTCTCGTAATTTAGTCTTTATTCTTAAAATATTTTGACTTTATTCTCAAAACATTTCGACTTTATTCTCGCAATTTCAATTTTACTTTATTCTCTAAATATTTCTTATAATTTCGACTTTATTCTCGTAATTTTGACTTTATTCCTGAAACATTTAGACTTTATTCTCAAAATATTTAGACTTTATTCTTAAAATATTTAGACTTTATTCTCATAATTTAGACTTTATTCTCGTAATTTAGTCTTTATTCTTAAAATATTTTGACTTTATTCTCAAAACATTTCGACTTTATTCTCGTAATTTCAATTTTAGTTTATTTTCGAAATATTTCTTATTTCGACTTTATTCTTGTAATTTCGACTTTATTCTCTAAACATTTAGATTTTATTCTCAGAATATTTAGACTTTATTCTTGAACATTTTTTACTTTATTCTCGTAATTTAGTCTTTATTCTTAAAATATTTTGACTTTATTCTCAAAACATTTCGACTTTATTCTCGTAATTTCAATTTTAGTTTATTTTCGAAATATTTCTTATTTCGACTTTATTCTTGTAATTTCGACTTTATTCTCTAAACATTTAGATTTTATTCTCAGAATATTTAGACTTTATTCTTGAACATTTTTTACTTTATTCTCGTAATTTTGACTTTATTCTTCAAACATTTAGACTTTCTTCTCGTAATTTCTACTTCATTCTCGAAACGTTTCAACTTTATTCTCATAATTTAGACTTTATTCTTGAAATATTTAGACTTTATTCTCTAAACGTTTCAACTTTATTCTCGTAATTCCGACTTTATTCTTAAAATATTTAGACTTTATTCTCAAAACATTTCAACTTTATTCTCGTAATTTCAATTTTACTTTATTCTCGAAATACTTCTTATTTCGACTTTATTCTTGCAATTTTGACTTTATTCTCTGAATATTTCGACTTTATTCTCAAAATATTTAGACTTTATTCTTGAAACATTTTGACTTTATTTTAATAATTTAGATTTTTTTCTTTAACCCGTGCGACCTTATGGACATTTTTGTCCATTTCAGTTTTGTTTTTTGTTATAAGTGTGCCTGTGTTAATACCAACTGCATAAATCTTGGCTCAGGTGTGTATTTTTATTGAAATTTTAATATTTCACCCTCATTTCCTTCAAAAAATCAATTTTACCCTCCGTACAAAAAATACTCACACTCAGGACCTTAAGGACAAAGATGTCCACATTGAAACCCATTAAAACTGCAATTTTTTAACCCAGGGCCATTTGACTATAAAATGATGCAATATTTGCTAATAGGCATTCATTCTATCGGCAAGGCTTCCAATTTTTAATTTTTACCATTTTTTTACTAGATTGTGCCATTTTTTTCAAATTTGGCATATGAAAGAAATAGTCACTTTTTTGTGTTTTCTGCTTATGCATATTACAGTCTATTATTAGAGCCAATTGGAAATATAATGCAGCTATAATTGTGTGGGTATGTTGGTAAGGATGTCAGAGTGTGGTTTGCATGTGTTTACTGAACATTTTATGGGTGTATTTCGTTTGAAAGAAATTATATTGTACGGGCAATCAAAAATCCCACTCCATGTATATGAGTCTCACCCTTGGCAGGGTCATAGGGCCATGTCAAAACTATGAATAAGGTCAAAGAAGGTTAATGAGCTTTGGGGATTTTTCTTTTTCACCCAAACACACATCTTATTCCTTGATTGCACTTTTTCATTTGTTATTGTTTTTGTACAGAGATAAAAGGTGAGCATGAATTTGATGTAGAAGTTCAGAAGCCTCTAAACACATTGTTTTTGTTTTCACCACAACAAAATACTGATTGTGTAGTTTGGTAGATTTTGTACAAAGTTTGAGTGTTCGCACAGCCAAACAGGTGTTCGCAAAGCAAAACCTATACATATTTGGTGCTTGAGGTCTTGGTCATTTCATTGGTTGCAAGATGAAGAGACGTTACTCAGCAGAGGAAGCTCTGGAGCTAGTGTTGCCCACTGACAGTGAGCATTATGTAAAGAAACCAGCTTTTAAAGCATTACAATTCTGAAAATGAATGAATGTTTGGTAATTATGAATAGAAGAGATGCTGATAAAAAAACAACAGTCAGTGAAAGTAGAAAAAAATATTAATATATAACATTTCTTTGACAGTTTTTTGACATGGACATTTTTGTCCATTATGGGCCTAAGTGTTAGTTTTTTTTTTTTTTTTTTTTTTTTTAATCTGACACTACATAAAAAAATATAAATGCCTCAAAATGAATGTTGTTGTTCTTCATTGACACACCCAAATAGCTAATAAGCAAAGGAAAAAAAAATCTGCTTATCATTTAGTATATGGAAATTAACTACTATTTTTCATTTTTTCATTAAAAAAAAACACCTGTGGCATTATGTAAACAAACCAGCATTTAAAGGGTTAAAATTCTGAAAATTAATGAATGTTTCTATGGATAGAACAGATGCTGGTTAAAAAATCTACATCAGTGAAAGTGGAAAAAAGTATTAATAAATAATATTTTTATGGCAGTTTTTGAACATGGACATTTTTGTCCATTTTGCACCTATGTGTAACTTTTTTTTTTGAACGCGGTTAAATACTTCGACTTTATTCTCAAAACATTTAGGCTTTATTCTTGTAATATCGACTTTATTCTCAAAACATTTTGTCTTTTATTCTCATAATTTCGACTTCATTCTTGAAATATTTGGACTTTATTCTCAAAATTATGATTTTAATCTTGTATTTTAACACTAAATTGTCATTGTACTAAATGTTGCTGTTCATCTTCGAAACACAAATTTTCGGAGAACCGCATACGTCGTGGTACCACCGTGAATGCACGTCAAAGACTGACATGGAAGAAAAAAACTGTTTAAAAATTTTTAATAAATTGTGTTCTTTGTGCACAAAAAGTATTCTCATAGCTTCATAAAATTAAGGTTGAATCACTGGTGTGGTGTCACATGGACTATTTAAACAGTCCTTACTACCTTTCTGGGCCTTAAACGTAGTAGTTGCGTTGCTGTCAGAAAGCTCACGGATTTAATCAAAAATGTGTTAACTTGTTCCGAAATTGAAATGAAAAAAGATCTTATGGGTTTAGAACAACATGAGGGTAAGAAATGAATGACAGAATTTTCATTTTTGGGTGAACTATTCCTTTAACAACAGATGCAGATAAAACATTTTTATGTTTATAATCCAAACAATAAAGAAATGCAAATCAAATTGTAAGATTAAGACAGATCGTGTCTGTCTTTCTATTTATTTGTGATGCGCTTATGTTAAAGATATCTGAATAACTTTGTTCATGTCAAGTAAAGTGTGCTCCTTGTCACTCAGGCTGTATTCCACCCCAGGGTACTGTTAGTCATGCCATAAGAGTGCTTTTAAGATCTGAATTCCTCTAAGTGCCGTTATAAACAGCTGATGACAGGTATTGTCAGTTCTTTGCACATTTTCATGTACTGTGCACACTTTGTAAATGACCTGAAAGTGTACCTAACCATTTCTGCCTTTTTCTTGAATGCTTATTTTGTTATGTTTAGTCTCTATAAATTCCAGGTATTTTAAGTTGTTGTAAAAAGCGTGTGACAGGTTTGTATGTCCTCAGGCTACAAGTTCCCTTTGGCATTCTTTCATGATGCGCACCAGATAAACACACACAGGTGTTGTGTATAGGAAACTCTGGTTCTTTTGAACACATTGGATGTGTGTGCACACGTCTGTTTTTATGACTAGCACTCATGCAATCGTGCCTTTTAGCAATGGATTTTCGAATTGGCACACACAAGATGCAGCTTGTTCTACACAATTCTGTGTAATTTTGTCTTATCAAAGGTTGCTTAAGTGTAAGCAAACATGCCATTTAAAACACAGTGCCAAAATTGACTCATGAATTTGTTGTGGTCCTCTAAATTTGCTGGTGATGGTTCAGATAAATTGAAAAAGAAAATTGTTTTAAACAAGAAGAGGAGTTTTATTTGTATTGGAAATGTGAAAAGCTGCCAACATTGTCTACTGCTTTTGGTATGCGGTAAAATGGTGTCGGTTAAATTGGTGATAGATAAATATGTGTCTGTGGCGGCGGGAGACAGAGTCCTACTATCACAGTGGTCGATTTGAGATGTGAGGCCACGGTTTTCATTAAAGGTCCTCTTCAGCTAGATTTATAGTAAAACGGTTTGATCTCTCTGGGTCCTCTACCAGCAAAAAGCCAATTGAAAGCAAAAGCAGCACGAATGAGTTGTTTAAAATTCCACTCAATCTGGATGTGAGTATCCACTTTCCATTAGATTGCTCATGCAGTTTTGTGATATTTTGAATTTTTGGAAAAATCTGAAAAAGCTAAAAAATATATATAATAATAATAATGAGGCCTTATAAATTTAAATCCCCAAAAATTATCTAAAAATCCGGTTTTGATTACTTTTGTTTTCATTTTAGAAATTAAATGTTTGTATTCAGTATTTATTCATTTTTTAATTATATATATATATTTTTAAAGTGCAATCTTTAGTCATTTTGCTGTGTGCACTTGTCCTTTTTATTATGTTTTGTATTTTTTAAATACACTACCAGTCAAAAGTTTTTGAACAGTAAGATTTTTTTAAAGACTTCAGCTCACCAAGCCTGCATTTATTTTATCCAAAATACAGTAAGAATAAGATAAGATAAGCAGTAAGATTGTAAAATAGTTTTACTATTTCAATATTTAAAACAGTTGAGTAGTTTTTTCCCCCAGAATTTTTTAATGAATAGAACAATCCAAATATCAGCATTTATTTAAAATAATAAGCTGTTGTAACATTATACACTATACCATTCAAAAGCTTGGAGTCAGTATAATTAATTAATTAATCAGTTTTTGATGCTAAAGACATTTATAATGTTACAACAGATTTATATTTAAGATAAATGCTGTTCTTTTGTTTGTATGTTTTCAACAAAAATAATAAAATAATAAAAAATATTTTTTGACGAGCAAATCAGAATATTTTAATAATTTCTGAAGATTCATGTGACTGGAGTAATAATGCTAAAAATTCAGCTTTGAAATCAAAGGAATAAATTATGTTTTAAAATATATTCGAATAGAAAGCAGTTATTTTAAATCGTAAAAATATTTTACGGTTTTTGATATAAACTCAATTGTGTGTTATATAAGATATAAACTTACAATTCAGTTTTTTTCTCAGAATTCTGACTTTATAACATGCAATTGCAAGTTTTTTAAGTCAGAATTGTGAGATATAAACTTGGAACTCTAAGAAATTTTCATCAGAAATGCGACTATTTCTCAGAATTGTCTCACAATTCTGACTTTATAACTCGCAATTTCGAGTTTATATCACACAATAAAAAAAAAAAAGTCTGATTTGCGAGTTTATATCTTGCAGTTCTGACTTTATAACTTGCAATTGTGGGTTTATATCTCACAATTCTGACTTTATTTCTTAGAATTGTGACTTTGTCTCGGAATTCTGAGTTTATAACTGACTTTATAACTTGTTTATATTTCACAATTCTGAGATTCAGATTTGCGAGTTTATATAAAATTCATTTAAAAAATGTCTAATTTGTGAGTTAATATCTCACAATTCTGACTTTATTTCTTAGAAATGTGACTTTGTCTCGGAATTCTGAGTTTATAATTTGCAATTGTCCGTTTATATTACGCAATTCTGAGAAAAGTCAGATTTGCGAGTTTAAATCTCACAATTTATTTCTGAGAATTGTGACTTTATGTCTCGCAATTCTGACTTTATAACTGACTTTATAACTTGTTTATATTTCACAATTCTGAGATTCAGATTTGCGAGTTTATATCTTGCAATTCTGACTTGCTGTACTTTGGATCAAATAAATTCAGGCTTAGAGAGCAGAAGAGACTTCTCTAAAACAGCATAACAAATGTTAATGTTCAAAAACTTTTGACTGGTATTGTATGTCTATTTTGTTTTATTTTTATTTGAGTTTTAGTCATTAAATACTCAATATAACTGTCAGGAAATCTTTTCTTTTCTTATTTGCTTAATTTTGATTAACAAAAGCGATTGTTGGAGACATGTAAAACCTGATGTTTTTAATCTATTTTCGTTAGTAAAGAAGATTTGCACAAACAATCCAGCCAAGTTGTGTCTGAAATGTAAGATACTCAAAATGAATTACATTAAAACTATACAACTGTTGTATAAAATCAATTTAACACTCAAAGTTGTGCTGTAACACAAAATATTAGAAAAGTAGAACAATTAGAAAAAAAAAATCACCATTTCAGTGTGGATTACAAGCATGAAAGACAAACAAGCGTACAGACACATTATCCACTAATAACCAAATGTATTATTAAGTTGGTAAACCTTGAACTTCAATGAATGTTGTTATTATGAAACACGTGTCCTTTTATCTCAACACACTTTAGATCAATATGGCGGCTGTCGAAGACTCTAGATCACTCCGTCAGTATTAAAAGCCCTTCAATGAAACCATTAGAAGAGAGAATCAGCACTCACTTAGCGGCCTGAGGAAACAATAGTGAAGGGAGGGGTGGCATGGAGCAAACGACCACAGAGAGTTTACACAGCCACATGGTACTAAATAAAGAGTTGGGCAGACGGTCTATCTGCAATGCAGAAGCAGGCTACAGAATCCAGCACTATTATATTCTAGTCACTGTTGCAACTGCTTAACTTACTGTAATAGATCTAAAATGAGGCATATGTGTAATTAGACTGAGGGAAAATAAAAAATACCATACTGTAGCTGATTTAGGGGAAATGAGAGAAGGAGAGCAGATGTCGAGAGAAGGTAAAGTGAGATGAAAAAGCACTTAGATACAGCGGAATGTTTTATGGAGACTATTTACGCACTCCCTTAGTCTGAGATGGCAAAGAAAAATATAAAGAAACGACCATTTATACTGCAGAAGCATTTGCTGTTCATTGAAATCACTTTCTCTCTGTAGGAAATCTGTTGCTAATGTGCTTCGTTTTTATTGTTAAAGACCAGATAGTAGAGGGGTTACAGTCGGATAGAAAAAAATTAATGGAAAAAGAGAAGTACTGTAGAAAACATGCAATGTGTGGGTTCTGTTGAATGATGTCCATCACTAGCAGAGGAAAGTGCAACCTGGTACAGTATTGAGTCTGCTTTCCATCTCTATTTTAGCTTCAAATTCAGATAAACAGAGAGGAATTTTAGGTAATGTGTGAGAGATTGTTCTATATATGGAGTGGTTATAAAGAAAGTTCACTGGTCTGTGTAAATGATAACAAATGACAGACATTATTTAGGTAGATTATAGCAAACAGAGTGATGGGAAAAAAAGGAAACAAAAAGAAAATGGTCTAAGGAGGAAACAAAGACAAAAATAAGTTCACTGATAATTGGTTATTTTACACATAAACGGAATAACATTTAGTTACAATTTTATATTTTGTTAAATGATTTTCAAAAAAGAAAAGAAAGGAAATACAAATAAGACAGATTTATTTGCAGTGTATTAGACTGGAAACTATGGAAGCATGTCTCTGCCACTAAATAAAAAATAAGAAAATGTAATTGTGACTTTTTATCTCACAAAGTTTACATCTCGCAGTTTTTTTCAGAATTGCTTAATACAAAGTTATGAAGTCAGAATTGCCAAAAAATTACAAATTTTTTTTACAATTCTGACTTTATTCTCAGAATTGCAATTCTGACTTTATAACATGCAATTGCGAGATTTTAAGTCAGAATAGTGAGATATGAACTTGAAAACAGAATTGCGACTTTATTTCTCAGAATTGCTTCAGCTAGATTTATAGTAAAACGGTTTGATCCCTCTGGGTCCTCTACCAGCAAAAAGCCAATAGAGAATGCAAAAGCAGCACGAATGAGTTGTTTAAAATTCCACTCAATCTAGATGTGAGCGTCCATTTTCCATTAGATTGCTCATGCAGTTTTGTGATATTTAGAATTTTCAGAATTATCTGAAAAAGCTAAAAAAAATATATAATAATAATGAGGCCTTATAAAATGACATCCAAATAATTATCAAAAAAAATCCTGTTTTGATTACTTTTGTTTTCATTTTAGAAATGAAGTGTTTGTATTCACTGTTAATTTTTTTCTGAGTATCTATTTATTTTTTAATTATCATTTTTTTATTAAAGTGTAAGCTTTAGTAATTTTGCTGTGTGCTCTTGTCCTTTTTATTATGTTTTGTTTTTTTCAAATACCAGTCAAAAATTTTTGAACAGTAAGATTTTTAATGTTTTTTAAAGACTTCAGCTCACCAAGCCTGCATTTATTTTATTCAAAATACAATAAGAATAAGATAAGATAAGCAGTAAGATTGTGAAATATTTTTACTATTTCAATATTTTAAACAGTTGAGTACATTTTTTTACCAGAATTCTTTAATGAATAGAACAATTCAAATATCAGCATCAGAATTCTGACTTTATAACATGCAGTTGCGAGTTCTTAAGTCAGAATTGTGAGATATGAACTGGAAATCAGAATTGCGACTTTATTTCTCAGAATTGAACGTTTGTCTCGCAATTCTGACTTTATAACTCAGAATTGTGAGTATACATCACACAATTCTGAAAAAAGTCAGATTTGCGTGTTTATGTCTCGCAATTCTGACTTTATAACTTGCAATTGTGCGTTTATATCACTCAATTCTGAGAAAAGTCAAATTTGCGAGTTTATATCTCACAATTCTGACTTTATTTCTAAGAATTGTGACTTAATGTCTCGCAATTCTGACTTTATAATTCTGACTTTATAACTTGCTTATATCTCACAATTCTGACTTTATTTCTCAGAATTGCGCGTTTATGTCTCGCAATTCTGACTTTATAACTTGCAGTTGTGCGTTTATATCACACAGTTCTGAGGAAAGTCAGATTTGTGAGTTTATATCTTGCAATTCTGACTTTATAACTCGCAATTGTGAGTTTATATTTCACAGTTCTAAATTTATTTCTCACAATTTCGACTTTATTTCTCAGAATTGCGAGTTTACGTCTTGCAATTCTAACTTTATAACTCACAATTGCGAGTTTATATCACAATACTGACTTTATTTCTTAGAATTGTGACTTTATTTCTTAGAATTGCGATTTTCACCTCTTGCAATTCTAACTATATAACTCACAATTGCAAGTTTATATCACACAATTCTGAGAAAAGTCAAATTTGCAAATTTATATCTCGCAATTCACAATTCTGAGAAAAAAACTCAGAATGGCAAAATGTAAACTCGCAATTGCGAGAAAAACAAGAAAACAAATGTGAAGTAAAAAGTCGCAATTACCTGTTTTTATTTTTTATTCGGTGGCAGAAACTGGCTTCCATATGAAACAGATGCACCTATTGAAAGACAGATGAGAGGAAAGGATGGAGAAGGCCAAGAGGGCCTGTTGGGATGGGTGATGGGTGGAGATGAATGAGGTAGCGAGAGAATGAAAACAAGAGAGATAGATGACAGTGGAGCAAAGACAGATGGTGGAGTGACTCCAGTTTTGCTAGAAGTATTAATGGACACAGCTGTCACTTCTGTGTGTGTGTGTGTGTGTGAGGGAGATGTGCCTGAATATTAGCGTCACTCCTACGATAAGAATTTAAAATATTTGACTTTCATTCTCTTTCTTTGTCTCTGTCTCTATCTCAGTTTCTATTTGACAAATCCATTCATGAAAAATAGTTAAGAATTCAGGGTTTGGCCTTGAGCACCTGCTGGTAGATGTGGTATTTACACCATCTGGATGCAAACAGCATCTTTCTTCATTAATTTCCATTCAGAATTAGCCACAAAATATTATGTGTAAACGATTCATTACATTATATTAGATTTATAACCAACAACATTATTTGTATTTTTGCTTATATGTGTGAAATGCACATTTTTTTCCCAGTCTGCTTTGACATTATAGTTCAGGATAGTCACTAATGAAATGTTAGTTGTGCATATTCTTGTGACTCCAGTAATTAGTTGCATGCATTTACTGCTTAGGCAATTTGCTCAAACAATTGGATGTGGAACTGAATGCCCATCAAATGGCAGATTTCAGATCACGTTGATCCTGCGCCAGCTGATCAATTACTATAAATAAGAATACTAACAAAAGACCTTTAGATAAGTCAAAATAATGTCATAAAATCACAAAAAAAATGTATTTATTCCACTGATTTCTATTGTATAGACAAAAAATAGAATGGAAGTGAATGGGCACTGAAATGGTTTGTTTACCAGCATTCTTCAAGATATCTTTATAGTATTTAGAAAAAATCTTCATCCAAAAAAAATCACAAATGACTGGGAAAGTCATGCAGACGTATTAGTTATTGGTTAATTCAGCTCTTAAAATTGATAGAATCCTTACATTTAATCTACAGAAATTAGGAGTATTTAAGGTTGAATGTTGTTGTGAACAATGAGGGGCTTCAGAGTCAAAAAGGATGAGAACCACTGTTATGGACATCTAAAAATAATAATATGCATCCACTGCCATCTAGTGCTAATAAAGGAAACAGCAAAGATTTGTTCAAACGTTCTTAGGTCATGTAATTAATCCTGGCCACATTTTTTTTAGTGTGGTTATTAAAACCCAAGATTAATCCAGTTCAAATCATAAAGACCAAAGTAATCACTGCATGTGTGTCTCTGTGGGCGTATGTTCTCATGTACGTGAATGTGCCTCGTGCAGCATTAATGGCTTTTATCAAAGTGAATTAAGCATGAAGGATAGAAAAGCTGAGCTATCCCAGTGGACCACACATCAATGGAAAAACAGAGAAATGTAAAACACCCGCTCAACACCTGAGAGCAGAAAATTAGCCTGGAGACACTCCTCCAGATAAAGAACCCATTAAAGAAAGGACACATTAGCATAATTGTATTGTTTGATTTTTCTGGTTATTATTTATATATTTTTTTTCAGGTGCACAGAGAACGTTTCTATTTATACGGTCGCATTGAGCTGCAGTTCAGTCTCAGAGAGAAAGAGAGAGGAATCGATGAAGATGGAGAGAAGGAAGACAGCGGTGTGTAAGAACAGATCTATAAGATTCTCACTGAAGTGTTCATATATTGAATTTGGAAATATGAAACAGGAGTGTAACTAAATCCGAATATAAGACTTTATTTAGATATTTCCCATAAAATTACAGTTTAATTTATAAAAAATGACCCTGTTCAAAAGTTAACATACACTTGATTCTTAATACTGCGTTGTTACCTGAATGATCCACAGCTGTGTTTTTTTGTTTAGTGATAGTTGTTTATGAGTCCCTTGTTTGTCCTTAACAGTTAAACTGATGTTTTTTAAAGTTAGTTTTCCAGCATTTTTGTGTATTTGAACCCTTTCCAACAATGACTGTGTGATTGTGAGATCCATCTTTTCACACTGAGGACAGCTGAGGGATTCATATGCAACTATTAAAGAAGATTCAAACGATGCTTCAGAAGAAAACAATGCATTAAGCACTGGGGTGAAAACTTTTGGAATTTGAAGACCAGGGTAAATTTGACTTATTTTGTCTTCTAGAAAACATCTAAGTATCTTCTGTAGCTTCTGAAGGGCAGTAAATGAAAAAAAGATATGATGTTCAGGCCAAATAAGAAAAATGTATACATCTTCATTCAGTTCAAAAGTTTTCACCCCCTGGCTCTTAATGCATCGTGTTTCCTTCTTAAGCATCAGTGAGCGTTTGAAACTTCTGTAATAGTTGCAAATGAGTCCCTCAGTTAATAAATATAAGACTTTATTTCTGTGTCATTGCATTAAAGATAAAGTATCTACTATATCACATTTATTTTAAAAGGAATATAGTGCAAACACTCTTTTGAGCAAAACCATTTAAGATGTTTGTTGTCTGAATCTGTCACACTGTTCTACATTAGTATATTTTTTAAAATTAAGTGAATAGTTGGACATTCTGTGGCTGTGACAGATTAGTCTGTCTTAGTTATTGTGCTAGGGCACCTGTTTGAACCCTGGGGGGACCCTTAAGGGTCATAATCCACTGCTTTGGCAGTCATCACCTGCTGTGTGTTGTCCTCTGCGCTCAACTCAGTCTTCCCTCGGTGCATCACTGTGACCTTAGGTCTGGAATCAGACACAGAGCAGCCATTATAGAGTTTTAACCATCTGGACAGAATGTGAGGTTAAGCGAGTAATAAATGTTACATGGACTGTTTCCAATTTAAAGTATTTGGGTGTTTTGCCTACTTAACAAAATTTTAGGGACAAATTTGCACCTAAAATTGAGCAAAATCTGAAAACCTCCTTTTGGTAATGGCTTTACTTGTAAAAAAATATATATATTAAAAAAGCAAGTAACATTTTTATAAATTGTAAGAGTTTTCATGTAGAGTTTGGGAATGGGAAAGGGTTAGGTTAATTATCTGTATGTAAAAATATAGTGTGTGTGTTTTGGGGATCAGTTGTACATTTGTAAAGATGCTATAAAAAGTTTTTTTTGTTTAATGAAAATTCAGAAAGTTTTCTGTTTAGGCTTAGGCTAATTGCACTCAAAAAGTGTTTTTTTTAAGTGACATTGTGAATGCTGAGAAAAAGTCAATTAAAAAAAAGTCAAAAGAACAAAATTGAATGTGCATATCAGATTATACTTTTTTTGTAAGAAAGGCCCATTATAAAGATTATTCTTAACAGTATGAAAAATAAATAAAAAGGTATTTTCTTTTCAAATATCATTTGTATTTATTCTGCCCTTTTCACACTTTTTATAGTATGTGAGAGGCAAGATGGTCAGTAACATTAGTTAATAATTGAATGTCACTGTTGCACAATTTTATAGGAGTACATTCATGTTTATTTTTCTTATCGGGCTTAATCAATGCGTTTAAAACTCACCTGTGTCAATACATGCTTTAGAATCTATTATTAAACAGATTTAAGATTTTTTTTATAGAACTCATTGAATGTATATGAGTAAATGGAATGATTTTAAATATCTAAATAATCTCATTCTAATCATGAATACAATTAAACGAATTAGATTAATAACAGTCGTTTTTTACACACACACACACACACACACACACACACACACACACACACATATATATATATATATACACACACACATACAGACAGTTGAAGTCAAAAGTTGACATACACCTTGCAGAATCTGCAAAATGTTAATTATTTTACCAAGATAAGAGGGATCATACAAAATGCATGTTATTTTTAATTTAGTACTGACCTGAATAAGATATTTCACATAAAATTATAGTTGAATTTGTAAAAAATGACTCTGTTCACAAGTTAACACACATGATCCGTAATGTCCTCAACAGTTAAACTGCCTGCTGTTCTTCAGAAAAATCCTTCAGGTCCCACAAATTCTTTGGTTTTCCAGCATTTTTGTGTATTTGAACCCTTTCAAACAATATGATTTTGAGACCCATATTTTCACACTGAGGGCAACTGAGAGACTCATATGCAGAAGGTTGAAACACTCACTGATGCTTCAGAAGAAAACAATGCATTAAGAGCCAGGGGGTAAAAACTTTTTGAATTTGAAGATCAGGGTACATTTGACTTTGTCTTCTAGAAAACATGTAAGTATCTTCTGTAGTTTCTGAAGGGCAGTACTAAATGAAAAAAAAGAAGATATTTAGGCCAAATAAGAAAAATATTCATTCAGTTCAAAAGTTTACACCCCTGGCTCTTAATGCATTGTGTTTCCTTCTGGAGCATCAGTGAGTGTTTGAACCTTCTGTAATAGTTGCATATGAGTCCCTCAGTTGTCCTCAGTGTGAAAAGATGGATCTCAAAATCATACGGTCATTGTTGAGTCACAAAAAAAAAAAAAGAATTTGTGGAACAAAATCCTATAGAGGGATTCCATACCTTGAAAAACTTTTCAGGTTTTCCCTTAGAGTTTAGGGCATTTAGGGACATTTTGTTTCAACAGATAAGAGATAAAAAGTTTAAAACCTTTTCCCAAAAAACTGTTGAACTTGGGAACAGTGATATAAAGTTCCTATCGCTAATACATTTTATACATTGGTTGGGAATGTTGGGATTACATTTGTGTTGTAATTAATAACACAGTTGTATTTTTATATTATAATTGTGATGATGGCACTGACAGGAGGTCTGAAATCTTAGAAAAAGTAGGGATGATAGTTTATTGTATTTTCGAGGTGGCAGGTGGCTATTCAGGAAGGCTGATGGTTTGAATCCCAGTTTCAGAAAGTCAGAAAGCTGTTTGTCTGAATTCAGCTGCTGCCCCGGAGCAAAGTACACTGCCTACTGTGTGCCTAGGCCAACCCCTTTATCTCTGCCCCTAGCTTGGTTTGTGCAAACCTGATGATTATAAATATTTAAACCTAAAATAAGTGTGTATAGAGAGCATGACTGCAAGGTTCCAGTGTTTTTAATACGGGGCAAAACAATAATACTGTCAAAATGTATTCACCCTCATGTTGTTCCAAACTTTTGTTTTTCTATTTGTTCATTTGTTTGTTTTTCTCCCAAGCAGCTCTTAACATATAATGACCAACCACAATTATCATGTTTGTCAATCTCCAAAAAAAAAAGACTAAAAAAGACCTGAAGGATCATGTGACACTGAAACAGCTGCCAAAACCTAATTTGCAGAAATATTTTTAGTTGTTTTAAAATTGTATTAAAATGTCACAACATTTGACTTGTCTTGACGATTAGCAAACTCTTTTGAATTCACAAGTCACTAAAACATACAAAAATCTTATTTTGAAACTTTTGAATGGTGCTCTATATAGACACATATTGTTGTGTCATTTAGTACACTGAATATCTTATATAAAATGTAACATTGAAGGTTGAATGTAGTTGTGAACAATGAGAGGCTAAGGATGAGAACCACTGTTATGGACTCGAATACCCTTTTTTTTGCGGATATGTGGTTGATTACATCAGGAACATTTTTTTTTTTTTTTTTTGATTCCCAGCATAGGTAAAGGTTGAAAAGGTCAATCTGATGTTGCCTAATAATTATTTGTTATAGCTTATCAGTTTCAACAATGTCTGATGCCAGGTGACTGATAGACAGACTTATTTTGTGTCTTTTTTTTTTTACATCTACGATTTATTAAACCAACAACATCAGCTCATGACACTGAAAGGTCATTTCATTCAAAAAGCTCATTAAACTGAAATTCCTCAATTATAGTGAGTCATGACAAATTATACTTATTAACTGATTAACCAGTTCCCTCCTCAGAGAGAGAGAGATGTTTGTATTCAGTCAAAAGACCTTGTGTAAACAGTCGCTAATAACAGTTTTGATCCTGCTAAAAAGGCTTATATTTGCAGATGCCTGGGAAATGAATCCAATTACAAGTAATTCTTCATGGCTGTGTTAAAACTTGCATATTTTGTTGCACTTATGCTTTCAGATTTTTGGTAATTAGAATCTCCATATTTTAGATTTGCTTATGTTCACAAGCAAAGTAAACAACTTGATTTTCTACAAATGTGGAGTTTAATTGTTAATGCTCATGGACACAGAACCACTAAAAGTTGGTACAATACAAGGATTTCTTTCATCTACACAGATAAACTACAATGAAACAGTCGATGATACTGTTTTAACCTGGGCGCACAATAGAGGGAGCCAGGTAACAGTCAGCAGCAAAGGGTCTCTGATCTTCATCCAAAAACAGGTTGTGGTTGAGCACCCTGATGTGTATCAGGGTGCTATGTGCTTTTGCAGTATTTTTGACAGGGCAAAGGTAACAGGCCATTGGGAGACAAGAGTTCAACAGTCATGCTTTCACCTTAGACTGTGCCATCTTCTTGTGGGATGCATATGATTGTGGTTCAGAGTTCTGTTTAGGTGTAATACTATGGGATTTAAGAGCTGTCATGAGAGTACAAAATGTGGTATAGCTGGTCGTTGAAGATGCCGGCATAGGTGCTGACGGCTCGAACTGTGTCTTTATACAGGCTCCTTGATGAGGGAGGAAAGACAAAAAGTCAGAACAAAATAGATCATGAGTCATTTTCAGGGTGTTATGAACTTAAAGGGATAGTTCACCCAAAAATTTAAATAACCTCATGATTTACTCACCCTCAAGCAAGCCTAGGTGTATATGACTCTCTTCTTTCAGACGAATACAGTCAGTTATATTAAAACATGTCCTGGCTTCTCCAAAATTTATAATGGCAGTAATTGGGTGTTGAGATTTTGAAGTCCAAAAAAGTGCATCCATCCATCATAAAAAGTACTCCACACTTTTCCAAGAGGTTAATAAAGGCCTTCTGAAGCAAATCCATGCTTTTGTGTAAGGGAAATATCCATAGTATTCTCTCAAAAAACACGTTTTGTACACAGCAAAGGAAAACCAGTCTCCTCTTGGCTTATACCGAAATCCAAAATTTATTTTATTTTTTTTTTACAAATCCTAGGTTTGTCCTTCTAAATCGTGGCAGGTGTTTTGTTTTGCTCTCTTCATTGTGCTTCCACGTTCGTCACTTCTCACCAGAGCTACGCTACGTCTACGTCCTACGTCATCAGCTGGAACTCCATTTTATTGTTAATGCGTGTACAACAGTTAGCAGAAGCTAGAGATTATTCTTTATAAAGTTTTAAAGGGGTCATCGGATGCAAAACTCACTTTTACATGTTGTTTGAACATTAATGTGTGTTTGCAGTTTGTGTACACAACCACTCTACAATGATAGTGGTATATTTATAATCTTTAAAAGTAATATCCCCTTTATAAAATCTGGTAATTCTTAGCTTCTTGTCGGTGTGATGACACACCGACAGAGGCCACTCCCACAATAGTTGATTGACATGAGCGCTTTACCTTAGACCTGTCCTGACCGAGCTGAAACAGTCTGACTCCGATCTGCAGCTTCACCCACAGCAGAAGTGAGTATAAGGTTTTTTATGCATCTTTGCAAATGGACTTTCTTAATAATGTGTTGGTTAGCAAATTACACAGCTAAATGCGGTTAAAGTAAACATTACGGCTCGTCATCCCACGGCAGAGAGGGGCGGGGCGAGCAGAGCTCATTAGCATTTAAAGGAGCATGCAACAGAATAGCTCGCTCTAAAAAGGGCTGATTTTGACCAGGTAAAAAGAGTGTTTTTTACACTACAATCGAGAAATTTTAACCAAGGTATGTAGGTAAGACCCTAAAGAATCATATCTATATCTATAACTTGTGGAAAATGGGCATCCCATGACCCCTTTAAATATGGATATTTTTCTTACACAAACGCATTGATTCACTTCAGGAGGCCTTTATTAATCCCCCGGAGCCACATGGAGCACTTTTTATGATGGATAGATGCACTTTATTGGACTTTAAAATCTCAACATTCATTCGCTGCCATTATAAATCTTGAATGAGCCAGGACATTTTCTAATACAGCTCCGACTCAATTCGTCTGAAAGAAGAAAGTCATATACACCTAGGATGGCTTGATGGTTAGTAAATCATGGGGTATTTATTATATATAAAAATGAAAATATGCTGAAATTGTACTCCACTTCAGGGCATCCAAGATGTAGAAATGTTTGTTTCTTCATTGGAACAGCATTACATCACTGCTTACCAGTGGAAAAAGTCCATTACCTGTTGTCCTCTCACTTCAAAATCCACCAACATACTTGTTTAGAGCTGTTTTGGTCAGTTTTTGCTTTTAAATCGTGCTTGATCTTTCAATATTTCTCTTCTGATTCAGATGAAATTATCTTTTTACTGAGAACAGCAATATTATGGATGGTGGATTCATATTTTAGTCAGAAGCAGTGGTTTGAACTTAAATGCCTTGATGTTTATTAGAAACGCTTTTTACAAACACATAGCTTATTACTTCACAAAATATCAGTTGATAGACTGAAGATCAATTGGTGAGCAAGTGATGTAAAGCTAAATTTCACCAAATCTCTTTTGATGAATAAATAAACTCATCTACTTCTTGGATGGCCTAAGGGTGGCATTGTCAGTAAGTTTTCATTTTTAAATTAACTATTCCATTAAAATCTCATCATTGCCCATGAATGGTAATAGGAAAGCTACACATGTGCCTGTTTCTAATAGCCCAGAATGGAATGTTCATAAGTATGGACTATGTAATGTATAAAATTGGATGTACTTGGCTTTCTCGTCCAGCTTGTAGCCCTTGATGGTCTCAACACAGTCGCTGGCGGCATCAACGCTTGATTCATAGTAGGACCTAAGTGTAAGATTGATGTGTTTGTGTTAGAAAAATATCCATATTTAAAACTTTAGAAACTGTAATATCTAGCTTCCTCTAACTGTCATGAGCATGTTCACGAGAGAGTGGGGTTCCAGCAGATAAAGTAGGAAATAGACTTAGTGTAAGCTCTGTTGAGAATATGCTAGTCTCACGAGAACCAAGTTTAGTTTGCAGCAAAGGTAAACCAGTCTCCTATATCGAAACCCTCCAACATTTCTCTTTACAAATCCAAATTTTGTACTTCTAATTCATGACTGTTGTTTTGCTCTTTCCATTGCACTTCCACATTTGTCAATTCTCACCTGAGCTTACGCTACACCTACATGCTATGTCATCTGCTAAAACTCCACTCTTTCATGAATGCACATACGACAGTTAAGCTACAAATAATGGTTTATAAACTGTTAAATATGGATATTTTTCTTACATAAACACATTAGTTCGCTTCAGAAAGCCTTTATTAATCCCCTGGAGCCATGTGGATCACTTTTTATGATGGATAGATGCACTTTATTGGACTTTAAAATCTCAACAGCCATTCACTGCCATTATAAAGCTTGGCAGTTTTTGTTTAATGTAACTCCTAACCGCATTTGTCTTAAAGAAGAAAGTCATATACACCTAGGATAGCTAGAGGGTGAGTAAATCATGGGATTATTTCTATTTTTAAATGAAAGAATTACATTTTGCCGAAAATATACTGACCTTCAGGGCATCCAAGATGTGGAATAGTTTGTTTCTTCATTGAAACAGATTTGGAGAAATTTAGCATTACAACACTGCTCACCAGTGGAAAAAGTCACTTTAAAATCCACCAACATATTTGCTTAAAGCTGCTTTTGCTAATAAACTGTGCTTGATCTTTCAATATTTCTCCTCTGATTCAGATGAAATTACTTTTTCACTGAAAAAAGCTATATTATGGATGGTGGGTTTACATTTTAGTCAGAAGCAGCGGGTTGAACTCTAAAAATGCGTTGATGTTTATTAGAAACCCTTTTTACAAACCCGTAGTTTTTCACTTCACAAGATGTTAATTGATGGACTGGAGTTGTGACAATTACTTGTGGATTACTGTGATGTTTGTATCAGCTGTTTGGACTCTCATTCCAACGGCACCCATTCACTGCAGAGGATCCATTGGTGAGCAAGTGATGTAATGCTACATTTTTCCAATCTCTTGTGATGAATAAATAAACTCAACTACATCTGGGAGTACATCGTCAGTAATTTATCATTTTTAGATGAACTATTATGTTAAAATCTCATAACTGCCAATGTATTGTATTACACTCTTAAAAATAAAGGTGCTTCACAATGCTATAGAAGAACCTTTTTTGTCTAACTGGTTCCATAAAGAACCTTTAACATCTGAAGAACCTTTCTGTTTCACAAAAGGTTCTTTGTGGTGAAAGAAGGTTCTTCAGATTATAAAAATGTGAGAAAGAGATGGTTCTTTGAAGAACCATTGACTGAATAGTTCTTTGTGGAACCAAAAATGGTTCTTCTTTGGCATCGCTGTGAAGAACCCTTTAAAGCACCTTTATTTTTAAGAGTGTAGGAAACTACACATGTGCTTTTTTCTAAAAGCTCAGAAGGGAATGTTTTGAAGTAATATATAAAAACTGGATTTACTTGGCTTTCTCGTCCAGTTTGTAGCCCTTGAGGGTCTCAACGTAGCCGCTGGCAGTGTCAACGCTTGTGTCGTAGTAGGACCTAAGTGTGTCCACCACGGTGGCAATGGTTCCCTTCTCCTCCTCCGCCTGCCTGGGCACACGGAAGCTCTCCGCTCCTGCAGGGGGTAAGACAAAGAGGGAGTGAGATAAGTCATTCTTTATTTTCATGTTTCATTGTACTTCATTAGCAGAAATAATAATAATAATCCAAACCAAGTACGTTTATAAATGTGTGTTTTTGTACATACCCAGAGCAAGGAAAGCAACGACAACTGTGATAACCAGTAGCTTGTTCATAATGGCAGGTATCACTGAGGGATTTAGTAAAGAACTGGTCAAATGACAGCAGCACAACTGTGAGGACATAAATGTGACCACAAGAGGGCATTATTTTATTTTTAGTGCATTCGGTCACTTATTAAGTCATTGATAGGGTATAAAAAGCATATACTGTTTGTGCTATTACTGGTTAAGCACTTTTACTGGCATTAGTTCGTTTTTGTAAGACCATATCCATTTGCTCATATAATAAAGGTAGTGAAAAGATCAGTATGTTTAAGAAAACCGTGTGTTTTATCTGTTATATTTGCAATAACAAAGCTTTAAAACACACTAAATGCAGCAATATTATCTGTACAGTCCTCTTACGTCATGTGAATTTTAGTAGTTAGATTCATAGATGCTAAACAGACAAGAAGTCTGTCCTAATATCTGAACATTTTTATAATAGAAGAGGGAAAATATAGCTGTACTCACAGTTTCTCCTCAGCGGAAAGTGTGTCAGACGGGTTAGCGGCAAAAACTCTTGGCCTATCTTATATACGAGTACAGATTTATTGACCTGATAAGTCAAGTGCCAAAGTGCAGCCGACTCAGATAAATGTTATGTGAGTGTGTGTGTGTTTATGTGGAACTGTGCTTTTAGTGGGGGCTTGTTGTAAGATAAGAAAGCCTAAAATGAGATTACCTGCTAAAAAGATATGCCTCTTCACATAAATAGACATACTGATTGATCACATTAAACAAACTCGCTGACTTTGATCAACAGTCTGACATTTAAGAATAAGTAAAGCTCATATCTGAGCTTTTAATATGATAATACACTATGATAGCTGCTTTTATATACTGTTCCCCGTCCTCCAGCAGACAGATAAATGCTCACTGGCTCTTGTCTTGCGTAAATGAACTTCAACACGTCACCAAATAAAGTCCTAAGTCTGTTTTAACATATACACGTCAGCCTGTCGAGGCTTCGTCAGGGTATTTTTTTGCAGAAGTCTTTGTGTTTGTAGATATAGATCTTTCTTTGTGTCTATACAAGATTTGTATTTAGTCAACCAGCTAATATCCAGCCACTATATTCCAAATAACAGCGACAAGCTTAAGCAGGATGTCCAGGGGAGATATCAGCTGTTGTAGTTATAGTTTCGGATTAAGGCGTTGATGAATGTGATAATTAACTAAAAAGAAACCAGGGAGTGATAATGACTTTGGCAGCAGTACAGATAGTGAGAAACCACAGTAAAATTTCTGGGATGCAGTGATGCTGGTGGTTGGTTGAAAAATGTTAACAGTTTGTATAATGATAACTATTTTATATACAGTCAAACCATTTTTATTCGTTCATTCGATATAGTACCAAAATGGTACTAAAATATGACAAGAACTCAGAGTTAAACTGTGTCAGAACAAATCTATCTTGATTATGTCTGATAACTTTGATTGAAAGGTATGTAATGGATTACAATCAACCAAAAATTCAGACAACTGTTGGTATGACAATATTTACACATCCATCAATATTTTGTTGACTAATTACCAAGCAATGCCTAATTTAGTTCAGTCTGTGGTGTAAAAAGGTCACATTAGCAATTACAGAAAAAACACTTAAGCAAAACATGGTCAGCTCAAAGTGTCTGAATATTTTTTTTGGTTCCAATTTTGTATCAGTTTTGCTGGTAGTCCACTGTTTGAAGAATTTTTGAGTGTAATATGTAACAGTTTACTTTATTTTGCTATCCTCACTTACATAAATGTGACCCTGGACCACAAAACCAGTCTTAAGTCGCTGGGGTATATTTGTAGCAATAGCCAAAAATACATTGCATGGGTCAAAATTTTTGATTTTTCTTTTATGCCAAAAATCATTAAGAAACTAAGTAAAGATCATGTTCCAATGAAGATTTTTTGTAAAATTCCTACTGTAAACATATCAAAATGTAATTTTTGGTTTGTAATATGCATTGTTAAGAACCTAATTTGGACAACTTTAAAGGTGATTTTCTCAGTCTTTTTTATTTTTTTGCATCCTCGGATTTCTGATTTCAAATAGATGTATCTCAGCCAAATATTGTCCTATCCTAACAAACCATACATCAATAGAAAGTTTATTTATTGAGCTTTCATATGATGTATAAATCTCAGTTCCCTTCCGGAGGGAACTCTACGCTGCGTCCTGGTTAGGACACTTTGGGAACTGCTCTCAGCGTGACCGGTTCTGAAGCTCTTATAAAACAACGACAATGAACTTGACATTGACCGGCGCCAGCCCATGACGTCATTAACAAGGCGCCTACTAGTATAAAGGGGCGCTTGTGAATACATCAACCATCTTTTTGTTCTTCAGCCGTACCTTGTTCTAAGCTCGAGTAGAATGATGATTCCTAGAGTATACAGTTCAGCAAGTGTGCAGAATCCGTGTCAGAGAAATCTGACACCAGATGACGTGCGCAGCCTGTTTGTTATGTGTTTGGGTGTGAGCACGCGCGCTCTGTTCTTGAGAGTGCAGAGCGCGTCCATCGTGAGAGTTTCTCTCTAAGGAAACTCCGCTCTCGTTTGTCCCCTTTTCCGAGGGAATCGGGACATTTATCTGCCCTACGCGGCTCGGGTCCCGTTGCAGCCGAGGCTGCACGGAGAACGAGCCCGCGGTGGTTACAGATGAAGCGCGCACATGAGTTGAGAGATGTGTAATCTCTCACGCTCGTCAGCCGCGGACGAGGGTGAGCTGCGGGCGAAGGATGTATTAATCTCTGACATCCTTTGATACAGCAGCAAGTGCTCTACTGGTTTTAGCCAGGTAAGCAGGATGTGGCTGTTATGGGCGAAAAGTGATTTTCTGAGCTCTCACAGCCTGCCTGCCCCGCGTATGATGAGCTGTTGTCTGTTATGAGCCGCGCTGCGGTCTGCTTTGATCTGCGGTGAAAGCACGTGCAGGGGGAGGTTGCTCATAGCAATTTATATGAGCAATTTCACCCTGACCATAACAGACCAGTCCCCATATACATCCCATTCCCTCCTGATCTATATATTAGGATCGGGAGGGCATGGGATAAACCATATTCAGCCGCACTCATCTATATCAGCATGTTAGTTATGCTGGTGCAGAGTGAGTGCGTGAGTATGGCGGGGCGTCGATGCCATCGCCTGAGGATATGCTTGCTGCCTCTCGGCTTGGTGGCGTCGACGCTGAGGGCATACGCGGCAGCGGGTCAGGCTGGTGCTGCCTGCACGCAGTGGCAGTGTTGCAGGCGTACCGGGCTGATCTGCTGGAGGATGAAGACCCGTGGAGATGGCTGAGCTGTTTTCACACCACAGGCTTGTAGATGAATTTTGGCAGACATCGGGGAGAAAGATGAGTGCTTTCTCCTCGATGCGCCAGTCTCGCCTTCCGAATCATTCGGTACATCCGTTGTTACGATGTTCGACTGACTCAGGGAGGCGGAGGCGTGCTCAGCGGCTAATAGATCCTTTGGGGTCTGTTATTTCTCACCGGTCCTCATCTCCACCCGAATGCAGGGGGAGCCTGGCCCCTCCTGGCCTGCGGGCTGGAGGCAGGGCCAGGCGGTTTGTGTGGCCACTCGAGACCCTCCTCCTGGGAGGGGTAGGTCTCAGAGGAGACGTGATGTGCGTTATGGGAGATGGGATCGTAGGGAAACGATCCTCTCCCTTCTCCCTCACGTCGTGCGGCCGCCCACCCCTTTTTTCCCCTTAAGACTCTGGGGCTGGGCTGATGATAGATTGATAAATTCAATCCGTTGGCCCGGTACATGAACTGACATATAGGTGTATATGTATATGTACGTATTCTTTGTCTACCAGCTCCGCTTGGGTGAGACTTTAGTATTTGAGCTACTGAGCTCCTAAGGTCCCTGAGTGTCGAGTGTAGCCAGGTCTTCCCTCGTTTGTGAGTTAGTGTACCAAGACCTCCACTCGTAAATAACTCCTGTAGGGGTTAGGCGTTGTCAGGCTTCCTCTCATTCTGAGAGTTATCCCTTGAAGCCTCCGCTGCTTTCGAGCTCGGCTTAGGCACTATTTATACCTGCATATGCATGTCTACACACCTACTGGGTGTGGCAGTCTACCCCGTCCCGTGGTAAGAGTCCCTCTAGACTCCGCTCGTCTGAGTGTGAAGACCGGGAGGTTAGGGTAGGTTCCCCACCCTCTTTTTAAGAAGATAGGAGCAACCCAGGGTTGAGCGCATGGGCTGCCTCTCTTTGTGAGTCAGTGCACTGAAGGCCCCGCTCCCCAGGGCCCTGTCAAAAAGGGAAAGAAAGAAGTTTCTTTAGTGAGAGAGGAAAGTTTAGAAAACCCCCCCCCCTAAGTGTGAGGATTTTTTCAGGCCTCCTCTCTCTGAGAGTTGCGCTGACGAGATGCCCCTCTATGGAGGTTCTTGTCTAGGCTGATTTCTCACAGTTCTATCAGATTTGGGCAGTTCTGGGAGCTGGTAGGCTCTCGTGAGCCTCGCTCTACACCGAAGCGTACAGTGTTAGGTCCTCCTTGGCGGAAGCCCTGGTCTGGACCTCCAGGTTTCACCTTTGAACCCTGTATAGGCGCTTACAGCTCTGTCCAGATAGCATTTAGGGGGTTGAGTGTAGTAGGTCTCCCCTCATTATTAATGAGCTCTGTTGGTTAGCACCTCCACTCCTAGACTTTCCTGCCACGGTGAGCGTTGTCAGGGTGCTGCAGGCTTCCTCTCGATTGAGAGTCCTTCTGTAGGAGCCTCCGCTCTTCGCTGCTGCTGATCAGACCTCCTTTCGCCTAGTGGCGTCATGATGTAGGTCGGGCGACTGGTCTTCCCCTATGGTTTAGACTTAGAATGGTTAGATGTGTTCTCCTGCATGAGAACCGTCCAGCTGCAGCCTTCGCTCCCCTCAGTGCTCCGCTTACAAGTACATACTCGTGGTATTTAGCTGGTAGGCCTGCTTAGGCCTCGCTAACTGCTGTACTCTGTGCTTTGAGCCCTCTGCCAAAGCTGAGTATTGTTAAGGCTCTCTCTTTCCAGACTTGAAGCCTCCACTCTACAGATTCCTGTGATGTGGGTTCATGTACTTGTAGCGTTGAGTGTAGCCAGGTCTCCCCTCAGTGGGTTTTTCGTAAGACCTCCACTCTCGAGCATCTCTCGCTAGGGACTATTAGAATACCGCTCACCAAGACCGAGTGTTGTCAGGCTTTTTTCTCTCTGTGAGATTCGTTTCAAAGCCTCCACTCTACAGGGCCCTGCTCTGAGCATTTGGGCCCTGCTGTGAGTCCCGGTATTCTCTGAGCGTTGAGTGTAGCTAGGTCTCCCCTCACTAAAAATATTTGGGTGAGATCTCCACTCCATAGAGCTAGGAGATTGAGCGTTGCTAGGCTTCCCCTCATCCGAGGGTCTCTGTGAAGCCTCCGTTCCCCTGAAGCTCCGCTCCGGGTACTTTCAGACGTGAGTGTAGCTAGGTCTCCCCTCACTGTATATTTGGTGTGAGATCTCCACTCTGTAGAGCTGGGAGGTTGAGCGTTGTCAGGTGTTCCTCTCATTCTGAGAGTCTCTATGAAGGCCTCCGTTCCCCAGAAGCTCCGTTTTTAGTACCTCCAAGCGTGAGTGTAGCCAGGTCTCTCCTCACTTAGAGCGTTGAGGCCTCCACTCGTAAAGAGCTGGCGGATTGAGCGTGTTGGGGCTTCCCCTCTGGTGAGGCCCCCGTTCTCCAGAAGCTCCGCTTCCAGTCTTTCCCTCCAGGCGTGAGTGTAGTCAGGTCTCCCCTCATGAAGGGTTATTGAGATCTCCACTCCTAAGAGCTAGTGGATTGAACGTTGTCAGGTTTCCTCTCTTTTTAGAGAGTCTTCTGTGAAGCCTCCGTTCCCCAGAAGCTCCGCCTCCAGTACTTTCAAGCGTGAGTGTAGCCAGGTCTCCCCTCACTGAAGGGTTATCTGAGACCTCCACTCCTAAGAGCTAGTGGATTGAACGTTGTCAGGTTTCCTCTCTTTTTAGAGAGTCTTCTGTGAAGCCTCCGTTCTCCAGAAGCTCCGCTTCCAGTACCTCTAGGCGTGAGTGTAGCTAGGTCTCCCCTCACTGAAGGGTTATTTGAGACCTCCACTCCTAAGAGCTAGTGGATTGAACGTTGTCAGGTTTCCTCTCTTTTTAGAGAGTCTTCTGTGAAGCCTCCGTTCTCCAGAAGCTCCGCCTCTGTACTTACAAGCATGAGTGTAGTCAGGTCTCCCCTCATACAAGGGTTTATGTTTGAGACCTCCACTCTTACAAGAGCTCCGAAGCTCCAGGCTTTGCTGTCGCCTGTGATAATTATATGGTGTTTCCCTCGCAATGCTCTGGGCACCTCCTCAAACCCACAGTAAGTGGTGAGTACTCACGCGAAGCTTTTGAGCACTCCTTAAAACCCACGTGAAGTGGTAAGTGCACACGCAAGTCCTTGGGCACTTTCTAAAATCCACATGAGTGGTAAAGATTCCCCCCTAAGGTTGGGTTCTTTTGTAAAATCCTGTATGGTATGGGTTACGCATTATCCTCCGTTCCCATTCTAGAGTTGGTTCTAAAAACCCCTGGGTTTTTCCAACTCCACTACAGACAGCACTACTTATAGGATCGAGTGTCGCTAGGCTTCCTCTCATCTAGAGAGTCTTCTTGCAGAAGCCTCCACTCTCCTGAGAACTCCACTTAAGTGGTTCTATTGCTTAGGCTCCTGGAGCCTCATGGATCACCTCCAGTGTTGTGTAGTTAGGTCTCCGACCTCCACTCCCAGAGTTCCCCGCAAGCACAGAGTGTTGCTAGGCTTTCTCTCGTTTAGAGAGTCTCTTTAGAGCCTCCGCTCCTCAGAACCCCCGTCTAGTGTGAAGGCTTAAGGGTAAGCTTCACTACTAGCGGTGAGTGTAGGTAGGCCTACTCTCGCTTAGAAGTATCAGGCCTCCACTCCTTGGAGTTCCGTGCTTGGGTGGCCGAGCCAGCTGTGACGTCGGCCCGAGCGATTTCGCCGGTAGTGGGGAGTGATGTTCCTTCTTGACTCCTCAATCAGTCAGTTGTTCACTTACTCCTCAGCATGGCGGTGTTGGTATATCGTTCCCAAAGTGTCCTAACCAGGACGCAGCGTAGAGTTCCCTCCGGAAGGGAACGTCTCAGGTTACGTAGGTAACCCTAGTTCCCTGAGGACAGGGAACGAGACGCTGCGTCTCGTAGCCATGCCTCGGGCCCCACTTACGTCTCCATCAGACAAAAAGATGGTTGATGTATTCACAAGCGCCCCTTTATACTAGTAGGCGCCTTGTTAATGACGTCATGGGCTGGCGCCGGTCAATGTCAAGTTCATTGTCGTTGTTTTATAAGAGCTTCAGAACCGGTCACGCTGAGAGCAGTTCCCAAAGTGTCCTAACCAGGACGCAGCGTCTTGTTCCCTGTCCTCAGGGAACTAGGGTTACCTACGTAACCTGAGACGTTTTGTCAAATTTAACCTTATGACTGGTTTTGTGGTCCAGGGTCACAAATGAACTATAGTGTCCTTCACCCACTAGTAAAAAAACATATCAAAATTATATAATTTTTTGGTTTGACTGTATGTGCTGTATATATTATAGTTTGTGTAGGCTATAAGAGAGATGTGTTACGCAATACACAATCTTTTTGCACACTTGAGGGCATTATTTCGTTAAAAATCATAGGCAGAGCTTAAGTCAGTCAGTTAGACACTAAACTGCTTGGGTGCTCTTTTTTATGGTTGCCTTCAGCTTTCTTAGTTGAGGTTAAAACACTTAAAATTCAATTCAGTATCATTTGACTGCACTGACACTATTAAATTAAAGCAAAACTTGAACTGAATTGAGCTGGATGATGACACTGTTGCTTTTTGTAGGGCTGCTTTGTGGCTTAATCAAATTCATTTTATAATTGATGAACTTTGTGCAGTTATTAAACTGAACTGGATCAACACTGAACTCACTTGGGCTGAATAATGGCACTATTGGCTGCTTTACAGCTAAATTTTAATTTGTTATAAAATGAATGACTTTTGAATCATTAATGTTGTTTACTTGTTTATCACTGTGAATGTTCTTTGAAACAATCTGTAATGACTTGCATGGGTGTCTGGGTGGTTGCTTACTTGCTCAAGTTTCTGGCATTTTAAAACTTAAATAAGGCTATGGATTTTTTTCTTCTATTATGAAATCATGTCCCATCATCAGTAATAGTATACCTTTCCTCAATAAGCTGCTGGATTTGCAGCATCATTGTATAGGTATATCAAATGCAGGATTTGGAAGTTACCTCATGTTGTTCCAAACCCATAAGACCTTTGTTCATCTTTGTTCATCAAACACTAACTAAAATATTTTTGATGAAATCCGAGAGATTTCTGACCCTGCATAGACAGCATGCAACTGACATGTTCAAGGCTCAGAAAGGTAGTAAGGACATTGTTAAAATCAACCTAGTCTCATGGCGAAAACGAACTTGTAGAAACGTTTTCGCGAGACGCAAATATACGTACCAATAAGTACACTCTTAAAAATAAAGGTGCTTCACGATGCCATAGAAGAAGCTTTTGTCTAAATGGTTCCATAAAAACCTTTTAACATCTGAAGGACCTTTCTGTTTCACAAAAGGTTCTTCAGATTATAAAAAGGTAAGAAAGAGATGGTAATTTAAAGAACCTTTGACTGAATGGTTCTTTGTGGAACCAAAAATGTTTTTTTTATGGCATCACTGTGAAGAACCTTTTAAAGCACCTTTATTTTTAAGAGTGTACATATCACTGCAGTTTCCAACCAAAAGTGGCACTAAACGAGTGTTTTTTCCCCCAGAACAGATAAACGTACATATGGTATGTTTTATGGTAAAAGCTAGATGGTATACATATGTGCTCTACAGTAATTACTGTTTTTGCATTATTTTAGGAGGTAGGTTTAGGGTTGGGGTAGGTGTAGGAGTAGACGTTATTAAAACACAATCTAATTTATTGTAAGTTTACGGCAGCAACTGTTTTAACCAAATTTTATGTGACGTTGGTTTTGTATGTGTCACCGCTGTTCTGACTTGAAATATCTGTAGAGTGGCGCTATAACTCTAATGCTCCGTGACGTTTTAAAATACCATACCTCTGCACTACACCTAAACCTACCCAATAGTATGAACAAAAGCAAATGTGATGTAAAAACACAAACGCAAGCATACTATTTTAGCTTGTTTTTCGATCTCTCATCTTTCAGCCCTTTCATCATGAGTCATGTTTTATTTACTCAAGGGTTCTGTGCCCAAGGATTCCACATTCTAAGTCCAATTCTGTGCTTCAAAGCTTGTTATGGCCGGTGTTCCGACAATTTGTGCTACCCCCCGTCACGTACACCTACCCCAGCCCTAAACCTAACCTTACAGTAATAAAAATATAGTGTTGGTAGCGTAATCTGATATGTAGCATTATTTGTCAGAACACCGAAAAGTAAACATGTATCAAGATTTTGATAGAAGATGATTTGCAATTTTTGCCCATCCTTACTTATTTCAACCAGAATATACAGACAGTGAACTAATTAGAGAGATGGATGATCCATGCCAGAACATCAGTTGACATGGAAGAGGAGAAATTGTTGAATAAAGTCATTATTTTGGTTTTCTTTGCACACAAAGAGTATTTTGTAGCTTCGTAAAATCATGGTTGAACCACTGATGTCACATGGACTATTTTAAAGATGTTAACTAAAAGATCCTTACTACCTTTCTGGGCCTTAAATGTGGTAGTTGTATTGCTGTTAATGCAGGGTCAGAAAGCTCTCGGATTTCATCAAAAAAAAATCTTAATTTGTGTTGCGAAGATAAACAAAGGTCTTACGGGTTTGGAACGACATAAAGGTGAGTAATTAATAACAGAATTTTCATTTTGGGGTGAACTTTCTCTTTAAGGATCATTATCAGGGGGATGTTCGCAAATTATGAGCAAACATAATAACTATACTTGTCTTATTATTAGTAGTAATATTAGTATTTGTTTTTTTTTTCACACTGTCAAACAAAGCAAAACTTTTTTTGCTCCTAAACTTCAACTATAACACTTTATTACAGTATTACAGAAGCTAAATTTTGTATGAACCGATCCAAATAACTAAAGATGAAAGTTGTAAGAGAAGCTATTTCTTTTTTTCAGTGAGAAAGCATATTCTTTGATTTCTATTAAGTTGAATTAAACATTTCTTAAACATATTTGCATTTGTGTTCAGATTTGTGAATATGTACGTTAATGTAATTCTTTTGTTCATGTCAGACTAGAGAGAGACTGTGGAGCTCATCCTTGATCATGATTACACAAGAGTGCACTGCGCGTGTGAACACTGACCTTCTGAAATAAACCTCTAATAATAATGCTGTTTAAACAAATCCCTTATGTTATGTTAAAATAAATCTACCCATGTTTTAGTTTTTCTTATGCTACAGTATACATTCTAGTTAATCACACTCAAAAGTCAGGCTTGCGTTTTCCAGAGGTTTTTATTTGGAATGAGTCTTGTTGTTTCTTTATGAGGCGCACAAAATCACATACTTCATACTCTATTAATGCTGGACCAGATGTTATTTTTTTCCTGCACTGAACAGAACAGTATCAAATACACAGTATATACATGAAAAAACGCACTGACAAAATGACTGTTTCGCACACAGCTGTCAGATCGTTTCAGATTTGGATCCATTATTGAAGCAATGAAAATACATGTTTGCTGGGTTGAAGGAGTCAGTGGTTGACGAGCTGCAGACTCTAATTTTCAGTAGGCAGGACAGTATCCAGCACTGGCTTGATGTTGGTAATTGCTTTGTCTAGGTGTTCACCAACGTAGGGTCGCAGATAGTGGCCGTAAACACCAAGAAGACCCATGCGACCTTTATCTACAATGGGGTCGAGCTCAGAGACCAGAGCGCTGGAAGAAGCACACAAAATAGGTTTACTCACACAGAATAACTGGAATGAATGTTGTTAGGATGATATGGAATCAGTAAGATTACTAGTTAGAGGCAGCTCTCACCCGAGAATTTTCATGGCACTTTCCACTCTTGGGCTTTTCCTCAATTCTTCAATAATCTCCTTGGCTTGATCTCCTGTTGGTGAGCCCTCTGCTAGTGGTTGAAGGGCTTGTTTGAGATTTTCCCAAGCGTTGACGAGCCTCTTTAGGAAAACTGCCTTCAGACCCTCATATTTCTCTACTAACTCCTTGTCAGGGTCGGGGACCTCTGCCCACACACACACCGACACTACAAAAGGAAGAAAAGAACTTGAGAATGATATATAAGCAGCCATTTGCCCACCTTAAACAGCATTTCTTAAAGAGTTCCTAGTTACTATGTGTATGAAGTCTTGTTTTTCATTGAGACGTGTGAAAAAGGATAGTTTGGACCAGTCATAATCTTGCCTGATGAGCTAACTGAGATAAACAGGCCTCAGGCCTTCTGTTCTAATATGTCTTATTATTTTTTCTCTGCACCAGAGAAACAAATTTTCAAGAACAAGTTTTTACCTTGGAGTGCAAGGATGAGAGCGAATGTCAGCTTCATCTAGGGAAGAAGACAGAAATTTAGACATGATATGCTTGCTGAACAGGTCAGTGAATGTAAATTTCACCATTTTTAACCAAAGATTCAACTGTCATGACAGTTCTTAACGTAGTAGTTTTAATACAGCGTTTTGCATTTGCAAAAATAGATAATGCATTTCAATTCTTTTTAAAGTAGTAATGCATCATAAGTATTTTATCATTAAATGTTAATGCATGCATATATAAGAGCAAAATGGTGAAGACTCGCTTTACCTTGTGCTAGTGAGATTCCTGTAGTGAGAAATAACGGACTGGAGTCAACTGCTGTGGCTGTGTCTGCGGTTATATTGTCTACCGGCCATCCCTATATCTGCCTGACTGCTTGACCAAATAAACGTCATCACACACACACACTCAATAACTTTAAATCAATCACACATTCTTGCTGCATGCATACACACACACACACACACCCACGCGGGTGGACCTACTGTTCCTACAGCACAAACATGTACACCATGGTTTGCCCAAAGTCCACTGTTCCCTTTGTGTGTATTAATAAGGCATGAGAGGATACTTATGAAATCACCAATCGGGGATATTCAAGTGCCCTCCGTTTTCGTTAGAACATTAAATATGCATTAAGACAAAACAAGACCCTCAAATATAATATTCCACATCATACAATATAAAAGCATAGTATATGTTGATGTATATGCATAAGAATCGGTTTTGGCTGTAGAATTGGCTTATATAATATTGTTACCGTACTGAACAAAACAAATTATTTAAATATTGGAAGCTACACTTGAATATCCATGAAACCTTTCAAATGCAGAAAAGGTTCTTTATAGTCGAAAAAAGTTCTTTAGATGTTCTTCAAAGTGGTTGTTTTAGGAATTGTTCACTGAAAGGTGCTTTGGGGAACCAAAAATGGTTATTCTATGGCATCGCTGCAAAAACACCCATTTGGAAACTTTATTTTTAGGAGTGTAATTCACTTTTTTATTAACTACCTACTAATAGATAGAATAGCCAATTCAATTCAAATTTATTTGCAATTTTCACAAAACATATTGTTCAAAAATAATATTTAGTTGGCTTACACTTATAGAATGCATTCAAATATAGAATACATTCAAATAAAGATAAAACCTTTTTTAACTGATTCAGCACTAAATTCACTGATTGTGATCAGATAGCCGTTTCATTTTTGACTGCCAGAATCAATATTCCTGACTTTAATGCACATAAACTATTGCGGGTTACGCAAAGGCTGTCCAAAGGTTGTGAAAAACTTTCCACATGCCAAATTGACAGAAGCAGACCCTAGTGAACTTTCCACTTTGGAACATAACGTGTCTAATCTACAACCTGCGGACCCTTTTAGTTCCTTTTTTTCATAATATTCATTTGATTCAGTTATTGGGCAAATATTTATTGCTTCCGTTCATTCATTTTCCATCTTTTATTTTTGTCTTTTCCTTAACTTTTTTTCTGTTTACTTCTGTCCATCCACTCATGCATTTCTCATGAAAAGATTCCACAATGCATTTTTGTGACATTATTCATGTTTATTCATTTGGTGTTAAAAGGAAACATACAGAAAGATATTTGTACTTTATCTTTAGTTGTGCATTATTACAACTGTATGACATTGGAGGTATAATTTATAATATTATAATCTACAATCTAATCCTGACAGCTTCTGTGAGGAACACTGGGATTGTTCCCTGAAGAATTGCTCTTCTTATTCATCTTGGGTTGATCTGAAAGTATGCACTCTGTTTTTCACTCTCTCCCACAGGGAACTTGCACGGTCTTTTGCCCACTCCACATAAGGGTCTGTTACAGGTTTGAGATGTTCCTCATAGTACATGCCAGCAAAACCAGCCACTGTGCTGCCAACATTTAGAACTTTAGCCTTTGTGTCCCTGTAACAAACACACAGACAAACACAGAGGTAGAACAAAATGTAGAACAACATGTTCACGATAAATGCATCTTTTAGCAGTACCTGTACGCTTGCTTTGCTCTTTCAAGATATCCAGCATCGTCTGGAGCAGATGTGGGCAACGGGTTGGATGATGTCAAACACACTAAAAGACCATAGATGTAAAGATTTAAAAAGAAGTTGCTTGACAATTATAAAACATAAAAATATATACGTGCATGTGTAAAGCCAGACCTTGCAATGTCACAACCAGAACAAAGAAAATCAATCTGGACATCTGGAAGAATAATCAATTGAATTAGCTAATGGTGACGATAGATCTGGAATTGCTTACATGTGCATTATTACAGTCTGGTGGTAACAAGTTAAACTCAAACATATATAGTAAATATGTACCTTTAGAGTTAACGCAGTAGAAGTAAATGTAGTTTTTTTTCTTCAGAAGAACTATCAGCAGGATTCTCACTCTTGTTTTTCTGAGATGAGCTTGTCTGGTTCAGTGTATTCTGTGAAGAATGATATCGTGTTGCAGTAATGCTGTATTTGAGTCAATTGACATTCTGAGAAACAGGTCACACATCATTTCTAAACAGGCACTGCCTGCTGTTTACTTAGATAAAGAGCGAAAACAACCCAGTTTAAAGCTTGGGATATAAACTAAATGAAATAAATATATAAATAAGAAATGTTAGAGGGAAAAAAAAAATCACAATTCTGTATTTCAGCAGTAGTTTTGGCCATTTTTTTTCTTTGTGCAGTGTCCACTTGATGAAGGTGGGGTTAGGGCTCTATATGGCCCTGAGCCATATGGCTTTGCCTTTATTAATGACGACTATACATCTACACTCCAAAGGCAACTATATATACACTACCGTTCAAACGTTTGGGATCAGTAAGACTTGTCATTTTGTTTTAAGAAGTCTCTTTAAAGAAGGCATTTATTTGATCAAAAATACAGAAAAAAAACTAATATTGTACAATTTTTATTACAATATAAAATAATGGTTTCTATTTTTATATACATTAAAATAGAATTTATTCCTGTGATGTGAAGCTGAATTTTCATCAGCCACTACTCCAGTTTTAAGTGGCTCATGATCCTTCAGAAATCATTCTAATATGCTTATTTATTATTAGAATTATTTATGTTGGAAACAGTTGTGCTGCCAAATGTGTTTTGGAACATGTGATACTTTTTATTTAGGATTTTTTGATGAATAAAAAGTTAAAAAGAACAGCATGTATTCAAAATAAAAAAATAATTTCTAACACTTTTTTTATCAATTCAGACACACTCTTGCTAAATAAAGGTATTCATTTCTTTATAAAAAAGGAAGAACAAAAAATTTACTGACCCTAAACTTTTGAACAGAAGTGTATATTGTTAGAAAAGATTTCTATTTGAAATAAATGCTGTTATTTTAACTTTTTATCCATCAAAGAATTCAGAAAAATGTGTCACATGTTCCAAAATAATATTAAGTATATTAGATAATAATAAATCAGTATTATTACAATGATTTTCTAAGGATCATGTGACACTGTATAATGGAGTAATGATGCTGAAAATTCAACTTTGATCACAGTAATAATTAGATTTTATTGTACTGTATATTGAAATATAAAAATGTTATTTTAAATAATATAATATTTCACAATATTATTAATTATTTATTTTTGATCAAATAAACACTTGGATGAGCAGAAGATACTTTATTAAAAAATATTAAAAACCTTGCTGATCCCAAACTTTTAAAAGAATGATTCCTTTTACCAGTCGCTTTTTTTTTTTTCTCTATCAGTGACTGTTAGCCCAAATGGAGAATGTTTCAACCCTGCCCCACTAAGGAACTGAACAGAAAAACAAATTTACATTTGTTGCATGTAGGCCAGACAAATTCAATAGTGGGATGTAATTCAAGGAAAAAAAGGGTACACTTGACTGCTGAACTGGATTGATTGATATTAATGATGGGAATGTACTGATCATTAACTGAGGACAAACAGTGACTTTAACCTCATGTGGCCTGATGTTAAAAGCCCTTTGACCTATGATTTGCATTTCACTTTATTTAGTGGTGTGTACATTTATATATTGATTTATCTTTTATTCATTATTACGTTTATTCTTTTAAGTGTTTGCCTTAAGCCTGGATATTGTTTTTTATTTGCTATTTCTTTTAGAAAAAAACCTAAACTACCAAAATTGACTTAAATGATTTCATGAAGCATATTGTAGTTATGTAGATTGATACAAATAATACATATATAAATTCAAATGATTTATATTCAAAATAATTCAATATACAGTTGTTAAATTTTAAATGATCAGTCCAGCAAATGATGCAAAAACAAATTGGTTCAGTTTTTTTCACAGTTTATTCTTTTGAAAAAATTCTGAATGCATATTTAGATTTTACATCTTCCACCACAGTATTTATCAGCATCCCACAAAATTGTAAACTATTAGACAGATTACACAAATGACAATCAGATCATCACAGTTTTTGAAGATGTACTGAACTGTAACAAATGCACCAGTTGGCACAACGGGGTGGGGGTGGTATCACATATCACATAGTAATTGCGTGATTGCAGGGATGAGGGGTATAAGGTCATTGGTTTTCACTTTAATTGAAGGTTTCAGACAGCTTCTGCTTCACCTTCTCAAACTGCTCAGTAAACCAGTTCCTATCAAGACAAAAAGACATTCATATTAGTAAAAAGCAAACTGACAATTAGAAATTATATCAGCTTCTATGTCAGTGACAGAAAACAACATGAACGTCCTAATAAAACATTTTATAAATATAAAAATAACATTTTTTTCTGAAACTTCAAAAAGGTTAGATCATCTTACTTGGTCTTAACAGCAAACTCGCTCTGTTCAATCTGTTCGAAGGTAGTCTTGGTCTTCGTTGTCAGGTCATCTGCAATCTCCTTCACCTGGGTCTGAAATTTGGCGAACTGCTGCTCCAGTGTGCCCTCATCCTGGGCCTCTGTTTAAATGTAAGCCACACATTGTAAATGCCTAAATCTTATCTATGTTTATATGAAATGTAAATCGACTACGAGTTGTATACTGTAGAAGCGTCAGGGATAATTTTACCTGTGTGTACAGCAAGTACAAGCATCAGCACGGCTGCAGCCAGGTACAGTTTCATCTTTGCAGTCTTTCCTAAAACACAGAGAGAATAAAACGCGATTAGAAAATCAGCAATAGTCATTTCGACCGATTTAGGGTAAAATTATTTGATGACTACGTAGCAAATATAAGCCAAACGTCACATCCCGAGTGTCTAGAATAGTTTGTTTTCTATTAGGAACTTCGTGGCTAACTGGTTGTTAAATATTTTAATGTTCTGTTTTAACAAGACGTTTAGTTACATATGATAAATATGTGTTTAAGACGTTCGCTTCAGTAATGCTAATAAAAATAAACAACTAAACGTAAACGTACATTTTTTTTTATATTTCCATTTTTGCTCTTCTGTTTTCTAAACTACTGTTTTTAAATGTTAAATGCTGCTTTTAATCGACTAGCTGGAATAATAAAAACCTGCTGAGTTTGCCTATGGCAAACAACGACGCCTAGATGTCGCCAATATGCTGCGTATTTACTTACTGAACGTAAGACGTGAACGTTTATGCTATTGTTTCAGCATAAAGCTCGCTGCGTACTTTGTTTATAAGTTTGGAAAGTTATCACCACAGGAATAAATGTAAGCTGTCATACCTTTCTTGCAGTCCTCAAGAGAATTGGTTTGAGATTGTAATGCCCCACAGATGGCTTGGCCCTTTATAGCGGTGCTGAGCTGACGTAGTGTGATAACACCACCTCTGACCTATCAAGACCTCCTGCGATCACTCTCTGTTCCCTCATCTCTCTGTTGATCTTCTTTCTATGTTTTGCCATGTCACACATGGCTATAGTGAACATCTTTTCAAAGTAAGTGCCACAACAGCTGTACTGCCAGAGATTCCATTTAATTATTCCTAAAAAAAATATATATAGGCTATTAATGAGTTCAGTGACCTTTGAAACAACAATAACAGTCACAAATGAAACAATGTTACAAAACAGTGGGCATTTTCTTTATCTGGTACCCTGATGCCCTGGATGGTACAACGTTCATTCATTATCAGGGATTTTACAATTGCTTACGTGCTTTTCTCAACACACACATTTTCAAAGCTATTCTAAAAGTCAAATCAATGTAAAGCTGTTCCTTATTGAATATTCAGGATGTGAAAAAAAGGATCTAAAATATTAGTTCCAGTTTCTTTAATATCAGTTTCATTACTATTAATTCAAAGTGTTCAATAATGATCGCATTACGCTGCTCTGTGTAAACACTGCTGAAACTGGAAGTAGTGATTGGAGGAACCTCTAATCGAACACCATTTTGTGTCTAGGGCTTGATATCAGATGAAGAAAGAGAGGAAATTAGTAAAATGCCAACATTTGGGCATTTATGCAACCAGAGTGCATGTGATGCTGTTCACTCATCCGTACCATAAAACTAAAGAGGATTTTTTTCCTAATAAAGGTAGTATGTGATCACTGTCCATACTAGATGTCTGCATATATCTGCAAATCTAATCTTTAGTTGTTTGTCCTCAATTTGAAACAGTTTATTTGTGGTTTTCACAACACAGTGAGTCAATCCGGAGGCGCTGATTTACTGGACAGCTCTTTAACCTTTAAGCCACATCATATGAGATAGAGAGACTGGATTTGAACTAGAGTAAATGAACGTTGTTTATATATCAGTTCAGTTTCATAACCTTAGCCTCATTCCTGCTGCTGTCTACAAACATGACAATGATGCAGGAGGTCGGTAACTGCTGATCTGGTGCAATAAGACCACCTTTGGATTTTCGGTCAGCAAGATGATTAGATCTCTTAACCTTTTATTGACCCTTTGTTATGCCTTCTTAATAGCATTATAAATTAAAGCATGTTCAGTGCTGTGTATTTGACTGACTTATACTCTGCTCAAAGATCCAAACACATCACCATTTAAATTATATGATATTATTTATTAATGAAGTACATTTTTATGATGCTTCAAGTCTGGAAAGGTAGTTAATTTTTGTTCTTCCAAGATTAAAATACTGTATGTTTTAATTAAATGACTTCTTTAAAACAGTAATATATATTACTGACCACAAACTTTTCAATAGTAGTGTATAATTATTGAATTCACTATTAGTATTTATTACAATTATATAATTTAAATTCTTAAATGTTGAAATCAGATCAGAAAGGCCAAGATTTACAATCTCGTCACCACTGATGTTAAATCTGTCACAGAATTGCCTGTGTGTGACACGCACACACCCACACACACAATCTCACCAGTTTGCTCTTGGTATTGGCCAATGACCTGTTTTTTTTTTTTTTTTAGGTCAGGAAGATTTCTTTGCCCTTTTATTGATTTTTTCCCCAACTTTTTGGAATAACACTTTTTTTTGCGGAATAACACGCTTTCTTCATCTATTAAAAGACGATTGTGATAGGAAATGCTGACAGCGAAAAGCTGACAACATACAAAAGTGTTGAAAGCGTCTAGACTCAAAAGAGGGGAAGTGAGGCTCCGTGCAAATGAGGACATGATGTTTATGTGGGATCACGCCGAGAGGCAGTGATCTGTAGTTACCTCTGCTCACATCTGATCACTCACAGTCTGTGCTGGTGGGGGCTTGAAGTGTTTCTTTTGTCAGTTAACTGCAGTCTTTGTAGCACTTTTTATTGATGAAGTCTTGCGAACACTTACAGATTTCCTTTTCATGCATGCATAATTTGCCACCTCTTTTTCTTTCAGTTTTGCATATTTAATCAACGGCCCATAGTCTTTGATTTAATGTGAGAATAGACGGGCTCATCAGCTTGTCTAGTCGCTGGCCTGCTGTGCATCTCAGGTTCTTTGTTTGACCTTTCAAACAAAAGGTCTGTCAGAGCTAGTAATTCTTAGTTTAAGAACATTTTGAATTTGTAAAAAGTATGGTTTTGCTTGCCAGTTTAGATTCTCAAAACAAAAACGCCATTTAATCTGCAAACTTTACAAAAGGTGTGTCTGAAATATGAAAGAGACATTTTCATCTTAACAGTCAGGAACAGGAAAGGCCTGGGCTTTCGGTTATGTTCTAAATAGTTCGCAGATTGTTTTGTTATTTTCTGCCAGACACCTGCATGCTTAAAAGCTGAAGCTACAGATCAGGACACATTTTTCTATTAAAAAGGACCATTGAATGTTGTGGTATGTCAAGCTAACCAGGAGATCCATCAATCTATAATGACGAAATGGACTCTTTCTTCTTGGAACAGGGGGAGTAACCAGAATTACATCAGATGTTTTTAGGAGTTACGCTCAATAACACCTGATTGTGTAATCGTCTTTCTTTCTTTCTTTGTCTTTATATCTCTTTATATACAAATACAAATCTGAGAATTTAAGTTAATTTTATATTTTATTTGTTTTTATGTAATATTGTTTTTTATATATTTATGTATTGTTTTTTTTATTTTAGTTCAACTGACTTTGGACAAATTAAGAACTTGCAATCAGGCATATAACAAAAGTAGGTTATAAGAAATTGTAAATCTTTTCTAAATTTAAAAAAAAAACCTGAAAATTCAGAAGAGAGAGAGGGTGGCATCTACTGGTATAATGTACTTCTGACTGCTAGACAGATCAAACTGTGGCAGCTGTGGTTGACAAACCATCAAATGTTATTGTCGCACAGAGAATTGTGGGAATGTCATCTTCACTGTATTATAAGATGACTTGTTTGTTTTCCAATATTTTAGATACAGTATTTTATTAAATGTACACTAAATTCTGGGTTAAAAACATCAATTTCTGGGTTATTTGGCAACCCATCACTGGGTAAATATTGGACAGAACACATGCTGGGTTATTTTAACCCAGTTTCTCGGGTTTTATACAATAACCCATTTGCTAGGTTGTTTTTTGACAGTCAACCTGTTTTAAATAATAAAATGCACTCTAAAAAAGTTAAGTTAAAAAAAAAACAGTCATTAAAAGTTTTAGGAGGTGACATAATCAGCCCAATGGGAATCTGTGGGAAGAAATCTGCTTTCCATAGGGTGTTCCAGTTCATTAAATGACTTATATTTATGACTTATCTTATATTCATGTATGAAAAGTTACATCAAAAACAGCTTTACCTCGTACCGTCTTGCCTTTCAGACATTTAAGTTTCAACCTGTCAAACACATCTGCAACACACGACCACAGCTGCAACAAAATAGCGCTCCTATTGTATTCAGTGGACCGAACGAAACTTTGTTATATGTAACAGCGACGTTGCGTCGTGTTAATCAGGTGTTCCAGGCAACCCGTTACCCGTGTTTTTCCAAACTTCTACCCGTGAAAAAGTGCACCGGAAAGGCAGTCAAACCCGTGACTTCCCACCCGTGAACTCGTACTAGATCGATATACTCCCAGTTCCCAGCTCTCACGTAAAATAGCCCGCGAAACAGCTCCTAGGGGTGCGTTGTTTATGCAAGTGGTACACGGTGGAAAAATAGAGTTTAGGACAATATAACGTTGCAATCAAATTAATAATGATGATAACTATATACTGGTACTGTATACCAAGCACCTGACCCATCAAGCTAAACCCAGCATTTGGGTTAAAAAAATGACCCAGCATTTTTTAGAGTGGATAAAAACTACCCAGCAACTGGGTCAAAACAAAATAAATAAATAAAATGGCACAGCAAATAACCTAACACTTTTTTACTCTAGTAAGGGACTCAAACATAACCACATAACAGGTTTTTAATGCTTTTTACCGTTAAAATTATGATAATGTTTTTACAGTGTTTGGTAGTGCAAGTCATTGTTTGCAGTCTCAGTGCATTTGTGTGTTGCTTATCCAGATGTGAGTGTGAATACAAGATAGCAGAGATTAAAAAGGAAAAACAAAGACAGTGAACATAACCAGGGGCACAGCATGTTCCTTATGCAGCAGTCCCGCAGGCAAGCAAATGGAATTTGGAAACAGATCTCAACATGTCTTCCCTTAGATTCAAAGCAGCAGAAAAGAGAGAAAGAGGGGATAGTGCTTTGAGAACAGGTTCTTTGATCATGAGACAATCAACGTTGAGAAACATGGAGCTGATAGTGAACAGTTCTGTGCAAAAGCAATAGCTTTAGGGTGGAAAATTTATCAGAAAAGGCTGAGATTTATCTAAAAGGTAATGAAAAAGGTTTTCAGATTAGACTTGTACACAACAATGAAATTCTTTCTTCTGGTTAGGTTTGCAGAATTCCATATATTTTAGTCTTAAACATTTTAAACAAGTTTAAGTATGTTCATTTCAGAGATTATTATCCTTTTCTTTAGAGTGTTATGAGTTATTTTACCTGTGTCAACACACACGCACATTGAGTTTTAATGTTTTATGGGGACTTTAGGGTTTTTCCATAGACTTAATGATTTTATACTGCACAAACTGTATATTTTATGCACTAACCCTAAACCTGCCCTTAAATACAACCCTTACAGAAGAGTTTAGCATGACTTATAGGCTGCTTTCATTGTGGTGATCAAAAATGTGACCAGAAGACCAAACATTTGATGTTTTTACTATCCTTGTGGGCATATTTGGCTTTACCTGGACCACACGAACACCCATTTCCAAAAGAAATTCGAATAAATTAGAATCAAAGTTGGTTTAATTTGCATCTATTGTTTTAACAATTCTGCTAGAGAAGACAGAAAACATTTAAAAACCCAAGATAAGCGGGCCTTTCCATGAACTTCAGAATTGAGAAATGATTTAAATCTCAGGTTCCTGGAGAAGGAAAGGTGTGACCAGTAGATGGGTCTTGCCCACACAAGTCTTACTAAAAATGCTGAAGAAGACAGAGAGATGCGTGACAGTGAGCTGACGTTAGAAATAGGAGAAATAAGGGGGTGTATAGAAGTGAAAGTTTAATGCGGAATTGGATCAGTCATGTAAAACCTACAAAATCTGGAAATACGAGACTACGTTAAATGCTAAATGCTTTTCGCAAGGGCATTTGTATGTATGTGTTGTTTCCTGACTTTTTATTACAGGCCTGTATTAATAGTTGTGTTGTATAAAGTGCATGTTTCAGCCTGACTGATCTCTTAGCCTGTTATTAAGAAAAATCAGGTTATAGACAAAAATACACTGCGAAACAGGTACAATACCCATGCTATGTACCAGTGCATTGCTTGTGTGTTTATGTGTATAGCAATTATATTGTCAAATACATGTTTGGGGTCTGCAATATTTTGTTTACAAAGGCAGTAAAAACAGTCATATTTGTGAAATAATTTAATAAGTTTACTATATATTTCTAAGTTTCAGTAAATTTCAATGTGTTATTTATGTGATGGCAAAGCTGAATTTTGAGCAGTTATTACTTCAGTCTTTATTGTTCTTATATGCTTATTTGGTGCTCAAGAAACATTTCTTACTATCAGTATTTTGGTTATACATCTTACGACCCTATACTTTTGAACTGTACCTGGAGATGCATGTATATGTGTGGGATTGTTAACATGAGTGTGGTGAGAACAGAAATGTTTTTACAAGTACTTTGCAATCCTCTTGACAAGAATCAAGTGACAAATATGTAGTGTAGGACGCACATTTATTGAAAACAAATTCAAATACAGCAGTGCACAAACGTGTAAAGTAAACAAGCATTTAAATGTGGATTTGTGGCTAACAAAGCTCATCTTTGCATATATTCTTATTTAGCTCAGCAGCTGAAGGCACTTTTTTCATGTTTATTTCGAATGGTGCCATGGTGGCCCCACTAACTAAAAAAAACTCTTAGATAACTGCCAAAACAGTTAAGTTGATTGATTTAAAAATGCTCTACTGTATGCTAATGAAAGACATTGAAAGTATATCCTAAGACAGTGGGTTAATACTGAGAAAGTAAACATGGTGAGTACATAGTATTCTTTTGTCCAATAATGGACAGTGCTAGTCCAGTCGAGTCCAGTTCTTAACCACTTACCGACCTGTCACAGAATGAAAAACGCACTTTTCAGTAATACAAAACCTCCCTTCTTGTTTCTGTTTGGTGTTAACACTAGATAAGTGTGAAGCTCTTAAACTTGAGTGGGAATAGCTGCTGAGGCCTCCTTGATCTTGTCCATGACGATCTGCAGCTGCTCACGGATCTTCTCAGAGTATGGGGTGAGAAGGCTGGTCAGCTCATCCACGCGGCCCTCTAGGGATGTGCGCAGGTTCTCGGCTGTCTGCTCCAGCTTCTCCTTCAGAGCTCCAGCCTGGACTTCCAACTGCTCGCTCACCTCCTGTGCCTGGGACTTCATGAGCTCGCTAATGGCACCCAATTTCTGGCTGGCACCATCCTGGGCCTGGCTGACGTAGGGCTCGAAACGGTCCTTCACGGCTTCAGCGTTTTGAGAAGCACGAGACTGCAGCTCACCCATGTAGGTCGCCACGGTGCTGGAAGAAAAGAAAGAGAAAAGTATTAATATATTCAAACATTTCAAAAAGCTTTATCCACCTGAGATGGCATCCAGACTTACTTGCGGATCTCCTCTGTGTCCTTGTTCAGGCGTTTCTTCAGTTTGCGGGTGTAGGTGTTGACACGGTTCTTCACGTCATCGGCGTTCTGCTCCATCATGGTCTTCAGCTCTTGCAGGTACTGACCGGTGCGCTCCTTGGCGTCGGTCATGTCAGTTTGCAGTTTGCCAGCCAAGAGCTGGAGATCTTTGTTCAGCTGACCAGCGGCGTCAGAGGCGTATGGAGTCATCTGGGTTTGAAGAGTGTCACTGTATGAGCTCAGCTCAGACATGGTGTCAGTAATCAGGGTGCTGCATAAAAAAGAGCTGGTCAGAATGATGTTTCAGCAGCATGTATGCTGGTGCTAGATAGACCTTCAGATGAACTTACTCAAGCTCTCTGCTGAGCTGGGAGCCCTTGATGTTCTGCACCACACCGTCAGCATGTGTGTTGAGTTCGGACACATACTCCCAGAAGCGGTCCACCATCTCCTCCCATCTGGGCTGAGGGGCATCAGCCTGGAACAGGCTACGAGCCTGGCAGCCTACAAGGGGTGTTAAGAGATTGTGAACTTCATGCCAATTTAGGTTCACAAATGAGCAAGCTGGATAATTCCCAGTGACCTGTATTAATTATGTAATAGTTGCACTAATATACTGATATTCCATACAGGCAGAAAAACTAAACCATGAGATTTTTTTAACATACCAGTAAAAACGGCCAGAGCAAAGATCACCACAAGAGACCTCATTTTGATGGGCAGACAAGTACACCTAAGGAAAGATCAAAAGAGGAAAAAATCAATATGTCTTAAAGCACTGGCAAGAAAATATATCTTTTCTCCTTCAAACTTTGGAAATGGGAAACTTAATTGTTAAAGTAATTCACAACTTCTAAAATATTTGAATCCAAACATTATTATATAAAAGTCCCATCTAAAATGCACAGCATCTGAAGATAAGAGTATGTATTGCAGGGGGGTTTCCCCCACTAATACGCATTTAAACTCGGTGACCGTTAACTGCAAGTTTAGAAGGCAATAGTTTTACTTTTACAGACAAACCTTTCTAACAAATCCTGTTTAGTACGAAGTTAACGGCTACTTTGTGAGTGAAGAGCGAGTGTTGCTTACCTGAGCCGTGTAATTTTCTCCGTGTAGAGGGAGTGTGGATGTCAGGTCTTTTATACAGTCCCGGGACGCACCCGCTGCATTCACAATCGCAGCCACGTGATTTCTCCTTTGTTCAGGGCTCGCATCATCCCTCGCGTCACTGACCACAGCAAGTGTGCGAAGTCCGCATCTTTCCGCACCAGCTGGAGATAAATTGCGCAATTTATATTATTTCCTTTAAGAATAATAAGGGCACATCGCCTTGCATGTTGTGCGCAGGAATTGCTGATGTGCGTTCTGGCTATGAAACTACAGCAACTTTGCATCCCATATTCAGTGTTATTTATTATAGGCCACTTCATTCCAAAAAACTATATTTTAATAATAGCTAGAATGCAACATTGCCTTTAATGACACGCATTGTGTTTAATTTAAAGCGCGCATCTAACAATCTTAAAGTTTAAGATTGCGCTATTTTATTTAATTAGCCTATTTGGTCTCAGGTTGCGCGGATGAAAATTGAAACTGTGATTCTCAGACGGACGACTGAAAAAGTCAAACAATTGTAAATGTTCTTGTAAGACAAATCCTTCGTGATTAAAGAGACAATTGAGCCTGAAGGTGACAAGAACATTAATGCAGGCGCCAACATATATAGTTGTTTACGTTTTACTGCAATGTCCTGGGTTAACATGGATGACCCTATTAGCATTTAAATAGAGAACTGTTGGCATTACTGATGCGCATTTCACATATTTGGATTAGCATTTACATGAGCAAATGCAAAGGTGGTGGTAACAACAACAATGCAAACATGCATACCTGTCAAAAGCTTTTGAACAGTAAGTTTTTTAATGTTTTTAAAAGACGTTTTTTCTGTTCACCAAGCCTGCATTTATTTGATCCAAAGTAGCAAAAACAGCAAAATTGTAAAATATTTTTACTATTTAAAATAGCTGTTTTCTATTTGAATATATTTTAAAATGTAATTTATTCTTGTGATTTCAAAGCTGACATTTTAGCATCATTACTCCAGTCACATGATCCTTCAGAAATAATTCTAATATGCTGATTTGCTGCTCAAATCAGCAAAAAAAAAAAAAAATGACTCCAAGCTTTTGTGTATAACAAAAAGCTTACAAAAGCTTTTTATTTCAGATAATTGCTGATCTTTGGATCTTTCTATTAATCAAAGAATCCTAAAAAAAAAAGTTTTGAAGTGTTTAATAATAAGAATAATAATAAAAATGTTTATGTGATTAGAAAGAAGGATCATGTGACATCAAGACTGGAGTAATGAGGCTGATTTTTTTTTCTTTGATCACTGAATTAAATTACATTTTAAAATATATTGAAATAGAAAGCAGTTATTTGAAATAGTAAAAATATTTTACAATATTAAATAAATGCAGGCTATGTGAGTAGTAGTGTACATTTTATATTATAGCATATAAAAAGTTTCCCTTATATTGTATTCATTGTCATTTTGTTTAGTAAGCTCATTTATGATGTAACACATTGTAACAGCATGCATTTTAAACCACTGCTGATTGCAGCTTGTTTGATCACAATGCCCTTCCACGTCTATATGGCCTAGCGTTTATCTTAAAAGATAAGACATTCTTTTGTATCACCTATAAAGGGTTAACATAATGAACATAACCTCAATAGTTCTATTCTGAACTCACAACACAACCCAACAAGATCGTGTTCTTTTTTCTAAACTAATCTTTTTTCCGGTCGAAAAGCCTTAGGTAATTATGTTTTTTTTTTTTTCTGTGACAATGTAAGAAAAGCCTTATCACCCACAATTTGATTCCACCTATTCAATGAACTTTAGCCTCTTGTCCCAACTTGTCCCTTTCTTCTGGCTCAGCTCTGTCTGATTCACCCCTGCAGCTGGGGAAAACAAACATGGCTTTAGTATGCACAGAGCCCAGTATGATCACTGCTCATGCAGACATCCTCCATATACTCTTCCGTACATTCTCCAATTTAATGTTGATTCTTCCACAAATAGGTACTTTGTGTCTATTCTCTTTATTATTGTTATATTTTAATATATGTATGTTTGTACCTCTGCACCGGAACCACCTGTCACCAAGCCCTTTCTCATTCTTACTCAGAATAATGCATCTGACAAATGAATTATTGTAAACTGTGAGCAATGAACCAAGGTGACCAGTGGCACTGATGTAACGTCTGGTTGTCATTAAAATGCTGATGCATTATATCAAAATAGAAACTTCCTATTTCCAATGGTTGTGTCTTGAAATGGAGAGTATAGGGCAGCTTTTGAATACCACAAACTATAATGACTGACATTGCTACAAGAAATACATTTTAGCTGACTTTTATATACACAAGAAAAACCAAAAGAGGCAAGCTTCAGAAAGAGTTGACTGTTTTGGATTGCTATGTCTTTAGCCCTTCCCATGCTTTGGTATTATGCTCCAAAATGGATTAGTTAGATAAAAGCCTTTTTCTTTTGACAACACTGCTTTCATAAGGGCAAGATCAGTGCCAAGTGTTGGACTAAACATGTTTCATGAGTTTACAATTAAGTATTGAACAATTGAGGTGCAGAACTTTTTTTTTTTCTACTGAATTTCCTCCATGAAGTGTTATTGAACAAACTATGTTGTTGCATCGAATAATAATGGCATTGGAAAGTATGTGATTTAAAACCAAAGACTATCCTGCTCTCGAAAAACAAAACAAACAAAACTAAATTCAGCGTGATGATTTAATTATGAACTCATGAAAGGACTCGGTTGTTTATGTCCCATGTGGTTTTTGGATAAATGTGTGAAAGGTGAACAGTAAGTAATGAACGCATGTAACCTCGGCCAACTCATCATTTAGCAGAATGGAGCTGCTACGTCCAGTGTACCGTGTGAGAGGATCTATATGCTTCTCCCCCATGAGTATTCTTCAGAGCAGCTAGATCACAGTCACAACTCAAGCTGATATTCATAGACAGGATTTATCTAACACAAACACAGCACTGATGAACTCTAGTGACTCTGAAGCTTTGTTTTTCTCTTTTCTTGTTTTCTGTGGTCTGTGATTCAGTCTGCAGTTGTGTTAGTTGGGAAGATTGTCTACATTAGTCATTGTTTTTTAACAGTCAGGCATTCCAGGTCAAAGGGCTCTCAGCTGCTTTGTTTCAAAGAAATCAGTCATCTGCATCTCAATCAGTTTCTTGACCCCTCGTCTCCGTGCAAAAAGTTATTTTGTGCTGCTAAAGTGCAAATGATCAGGCTCACTAACAGAAAGCTCAGCAGAACTGAAACACCCAACATTCATAAACTTCTAAAAAAAAAAACTAAACCCCTTGCATGCATTTTTTTTAAATGAAATATATTTAGGGAATCCGATAAAGCTTTAACACCAGCTGTGAGATACAAATTATAAAGTTATAAAGTTACGAGTTATAAAGTTCTGAAAAATAAAGTCAGAATTGCAAGTAACCTGTAAGAATACATTATTCTTAGTTAGTTTAACATGTTTTACTATGTTCAAATTATCTTCTCCAATTTAATTGCAGAAAATGCTAAATAAAAAGCAAACTTGACCCAGCAAATGAGAACAGTAGTGCTTTTATCATGCCAAAATCATTCTGTGAAAATCTTATTTAATAAAACTTTCTAAATAATCAAAAGATTAGTTGTTAAAAATAATATCAACTGCTTACACTTCGACACATACTAACAGACACAGTCACATAACCAAATTGAACAGAGGAGGGAAATGACACAGAAAAGA
>NC_133369.1:29056660-29088862 GCF_049309525.1 Garra rufa
TCTTTAAGATGTTTATGATTTAGAATGTATGTAAAACTGACAAGGTGATGTAGGCTGTCAAACATAAACAACTGTTAGCCAATCATAGCAGTGGGCATTTACTTCCGAGTCTACAATCCGCCACGCTTATTCAAACAGAGCATCCTGTTGAGGGGGTTCTAAACAGGACAGGAAATAGCTTATTAATTCTTAATTGTGTTTTTTTTTTATGTAAAATCTTGATAACATTATAAGTGGAACTCAGAGAACAGTACAAAATAATAAAAAAGGCAGTTTGTGACCTCTTTAATTATCTGGTTCAGTTGTCTCATTAGGGTTTGATCAGGCTGAAATTTACAAGATAGTAAAATCTCCAGGAACAGGTTTGGGCACCCCTGTATTAGATATAAGATATTCATACCGCAGTATTCACATTCAAGGTCTCCGTACACTTTCCGAATCCGTTCAAAAACTTCCATGTTAAGCTGTCGTTTTTGCATCTGCTCTACAATCTGCTTGAAAGCCGATATTTCTTCTTGCTCTGAACCAAGCAAGTCCTCATCAGCGTTAGTTTGCGGAACCATCTCTTCTTCCTCGGTTTGAGGAAATGTATCCTTTGATACCAGCTGCTCAGAGTGCGTTTGTGCTTTTTCAGGCGTCAAAGATGCAGTTTCTCGAGCATGATTCTGATCTTCGGTCATACTGCACTCTATTTTAAGTGGAGTTATCACTTCTTGTGTTTGTGCTACAGCAGATGGGTCTGAAACTGGATTTCCATCCTGCGAGTTCTGTACGAGAAGGTCTGACTCCACTACTAAATTATCAGAGCACTGACTTTGAAGCTCCTCTTGAGCCATGCAAGTAATTTCTGTGGTTAAGAGCTCCTGGGCGTTGAGCTGTGAGAGCTCTTCTGTGATCTTAAGCTCATCCTGATTCAACATGTCCTTCTGAATGTCATCGCCTGGTTTGAGCAAGCAAAAGCTGGAATTGATGGAGTCTGCAAAAGCAGAGGGTTCATCCGATTCTGGGTGAAACTCTCTGAGATGCGACCTCAGTCGCACAGAGCTGACAAATTTTTCCTGGCAAATGGCACACACGTAGATGAAGGGATGCTTTCGGATGTGGGCTTGCAATGCTTGGTATTTGGTCGAGCCGTGATCGCATAGTTCGCAGCCGAAGGGTCTCTTGTTGCCGTGAACCATCATGTGACGGTCGCGCTCGAGCTCGTTCTTGAACTTGCGGTCGCATATTTGGCAGTTGTACAGAAGCTGTCTCTTTCCCTCCCTGGTCTGGAGGCTGTACTCATTGTAGGAGTCCTGTACTTTCTTGTCGTTCATATCGTGAGTCTCACGAATGTGTTTAAGAAGGTTCTTCACGTCAGAGTATTTCTTCTTGCAGAATCGGCAGTGCTGCTTGATCTTCTTGTGCACTCGCTCTACGTGCACTTTGAGGTGTCCTTTACTGAGGCAATTAAATGAGCACAGCTCACAGCTGAATTTCTCACCTGTGTGTTTCCGCAAGTGAACGCTAAGATTGGCCTTTATTGCGCTGGCGTAGTCACACTGCGGGCACTTGAATGGTTTCTCATTGGTGTGGATTCTTAAGTGAGCCTGCAGTGAATGTTTGAACTTGAACACTTTATTGCAGTATTCACATGTGAAGATTTTAAGCTGCGTCTGTCCTAACCTGCAGCGAGAGATATGATTTGTTAATATCAATGTACCAAATAATTTCACAAGATAGCAACAAGGTTTATAAATCAAATAGCTTTATTTTGACTAAATTCATTTTCTTGATTTTTTTCATTACTATCATTACTTCATTACCATTTTTTTTTCAATTTCATTACTTATTATTACTACTTTCAATAACTATTTTAACTATTTTTCATTAACTACTATAAAATGTTAGCAGTAGATTAAAATAAATTATTTACTATAAATAATATAAGTAGAGTAAGTCTTTTCTAGCAATTAAACAATTAGAAAATTCTATACAGATTTAACTAGGGACAAATTTCGATACAATATTGATTATTTTGAAAATACAGCTGAAGTCAAAAGTTTACATACACCTTTGCAGAATCTGCAAAATGTTACTTATTTTAGTAAAATAAGTAGAACCATACAAAATGCATTTTGTTTTTTATTTAGCACTGACCTGAATAAGATAATTCACAAAAAAAATATGTTTACATATAGTTCACAACAGAAAATAATAGTTGAGTTTATGAAAATGACCCTGTTCAAAAGTTTACATACACTTGATTCTTAATACTGTGTTGTTACCTGAATGATCCACAGCTGTGTTTTAGTTGTTCATGAGTCCCTTGTTTGTTCTGGAAAGTTAAACTGCCAGCTGTTCTTCAAAAAAAATCCTTCAGGTCCCATAAATTCTTTGGTTTTTCAGCATTTTTGTGTATTTGAACCCTTTCCAACGATGACTGCATGATTTTGAGATCCATCTTTTCACGCTGAGGACAACTGAGGGACTCATATGCAACTATTACAGAAGGTTCAAACGCAGTGTATGTAAACTTTTGAACAGGGTCATTTTTATGAATTCAACTATTATTTTCTTTTGTGGACTATATATAAATGTCTTTTATGTGAAATATATAATTCAGGTCAGTACTAAATAAAAAATAACATGCATTTTGTATGATCCCTCTTATTTTGGTAAAATAATTAACATTTTGCAGTTTCTGCAAGGTATTTGTAAACGTTTCACCTCAACTGTATATCAGGTACAGTACATGCCAAATTTTCTCAAGGAAAAAAATCTCTCAACTAATGCTGTAAAATGTGAGAGTCAGTTGGTGCTAAATTACTGTAATATTAAAGGTTTAAATTAACTGATTTGTATAAAAAAGCTTAAATTACACAGAATTAAGTTTTTAAAAAAATTATAGTTTTTAAAATAATAAACTAATACATATTTGTATTTCTACTCCAATTTGTTTTTTTTATATATAAACATTTAAATGGTGGCTGTCATAAATTAAACACTGAAGAACAGTAAAAAATCATAATGAATATGTTAAATGGTGCACATTTTGAGCAAAATTCTCCTCTTTAAAGTTATTTTTCTAACTGACTAATGAGTGTTTGGTCACTGAATATGTTTTTCTGAGGTAAATTGTGATGTTATGTGACATTGTTTACAAGGTTATATTGACGTCTTTGCGCAGCTAAAACACTGATTGAGCGATTACATGAGACAAAACCAGATTTCGGTAAGTTGACCTCTTTCTTTTAACATACCTTCAGATGTTCATTCATGTTTATTTCTTTCTGAAGCTTAAATCGGAAGATATGATCAGTTCACATGCACTTCGCGTTGCCGCTTTTCTTGAACTGAGGTGCTAAAGCGATCTGTTACTCCACATTAAACAGCACCAAAACGGCATTTAGTGTTTGAATACTAATAAAATCAACAGAATTTGAAATCTGAGACTTTGTTTTATATCAAAAGTAACAAAGCTTATTGCGATTTATAATGCTCTGTTCATTAACTGAAAATCAATATCATTTTGTAAAAACGAAAATCATTTAATGACGAGAAATTCATATTTTGTTACCCAGCCTTAATATATACTATAGGGGAGATTTAGTTAATTTCTATGACTTCTTTTGTCCTGGAAATCACTATTTAAAACTCCCTCTAAAGTGTAAATGCATATCATATTAATATTAATATTCTGTCCTTTGACAATTTAACTAGATTTGTAAATTTGTAGATTTGTTAGACGTGAAATAGTAACCTGTTTGACTTGAGGGGTGCTTCATAAGCAGCTTGCTGAATGGCATATTCCTGGTATCCCCTTTTCATTGCTGCCTCCTGGGAACCTGCATCTGCATCCGTCTGGGTGGATGGTTCAGCTGGAGCTGCTTCAATAGGAACTATTTTAGAGGCACCTGCCATAAACCAAAACTTACAGTTAGTCAAAATGTTTTCCTCAACTATCAGAGCACCTGACATCACATGTACATCTCACCAGGCATGGCCTCGTGACTGGTGAGGACCACACTTATAATAGGGTTTTTGTTGCCGCTTGCTGATTCAGGGTCCTTTGCACTGGACAGCTTATCTGTCCGCATCGCTCTAGCTTTCTTTGGTGTCCTCTCTTTCTCCTCCTCTCCATCACTGATTTTATTTGCATCTGTATTATTACCTGGGCAATAAAGGTGACAGATGAAATGTGTGGCAGTTCAGAAAGTAGAAAGAGATGCAACACAAACAAGCATGAATTTGTACCATTATACTCTTCTTCATCAGCAGCCTCTTTCAGTCCTACAAAGCAAATGTGTTTGGAAATTTGTCGCCTGTTGCTAAACACACGATTGCATTTCTTGCACTCCAGATCACTGCCATCCTCACTTGGCTCTTCGGCTACTGTCAGCGGTTGTATTTCAGTGGACTCTTTCTCCCGATTGGGTGTTTTTTTCTGGACATTTTCTGGTTGGACTTTCTTAGTAGAGCCTTTTGGTCTTCCACGCTTTCTTTTCACAATAACTTCTGCAAGATAAAATACATTCTTGTTTTGCATTGCTTTTAAAATAAGCCAATACAGATTTCTGTGTTCAAAACTGCTTACCTGAACTCTGTGGCTCCTGAGAAGTTAAAGGCTTAAGTGCTATAATAAAAGTATCAGGATCACCTCCTTCATTAGAGTGAGTCTCATTAACATGAGACAGCAGCAATCGTTTACTGGGAGAGAACAAGTTGCATATTTTGCACATGAAGACTGATGAACCATCTGTGAATAAAAAAAAAGGTTTAAGTCTTTATTCGCTTTATTATTTAAAAAACAGTATCAGAAATGTGCCCATGCAACATTACACTGAACTTATAAAGTCTCTTGTATGAAAAATTGGCTTAAATTTTGAGTACAAGGACTAATCATGTATCCTTGAAAAAGTAGCATACATACTACTGAGCATCCAATTTTGTCAATTATTCAAACTGACATATTAGACCAAAAATTGCTTTTTGGTTTCTCTTTTTTATTTTCAGGAAAGATTTTGATATGCATTTAAACTCTTTAAGAAATTCTTAAAATGACATTGCATGTAAGACTCTTTCATAGTGTGATTCTTATAAATTAACATAGTATGCTTTGGATTAATGTACAGTGCCTTGCGAAAGTATTCATACCCCTTAATTTTTTTTTCACGTTTTGATATTTTGCAGCTTTAAAGTAACTGCTTTAAATTACTTTTTTCCACACCGGTCTACACTTCATACACCATATTGGCAAAGCATAAAAAACTGTTTTTTAACATCTTTGCTAGTATTAAAAATTAAAAAACCTACATGATTCCATTGCATAAGTATTCATACCCTTATCTGGGACAGTAGAAATTTAGCTCAGGAGCATTCATATTGCTTGTAGATGTTACTACACTTTGACTGGAGTTAACCTGTGGCAAATGGGTATGACTTGGAAAGGCACACATATCTTAATAAAATATCTAACAGCTGAAAATGCATATCAGAGGAAAAACCAAGCCTTGAGGTAAAAAGAAAAACTGTAGAGCCTGTGGAGCTGCTTCAAGCCACACATCTGGGGAAGAGTTCAGAAACAATTCTGCTGCATTTAAGGTTCACGAAAGCATGTAGTCTGTGTTACCCTTAATGTAAGAAGTTTGGAACAACCACAACTCGAACTGAGCAATTAATTGGACAAGGGCCTTGGCTAGAGTGGTGACCAAGAACCTGCTGGAGTTGAGCTCCATGATCATATCTGCAGATGGAAGAAACTTACAGAAGAACAAACATCACTGCAACACTCCACTGATCTGGGCTTTATGGCGGTGTGGCCAGACGCATTAAAACACACTTGGAATTTACAAAAAGACACATAAAGGGACCTCAGACTCTCAGAAACAAGATTCTCTGGATTCTCTGGTCTGATGAACCTTAATTTTAAAGCTTTATGTTTGAAGGAAACCAGCTCTGCTCATCACCTGCAGAATACGTCCCAAATGTAAAGTGTGCTGGTAACATGCTGTGGAGCTGTTTTTCAGCGGCAGGGACTGAGGGACTCAATGCACCAAAATATTGAGATAGCCTTAATGAAATTCCAGTCCAGAGCATTCAGAACCTCAGACTGGGCAGAAAGTTCACCTTCTAACAGGACAGTGACCCTGAGCACACAGCAAGTGTGGCTTATAGACAACTCTGTGAATATCCTTGAGTGGCCCAGCCAAAGCCTGGACTTGAAACCAATCAAATATTTTTGGAGAAACCTGAAAATGTCTGCCAGACCCCATCCAAGCTGATAGAGTTTGAGAGGTGAAGAGGTGAGGCGAAGAATGGCAGATAATTGCTACATGTTGATGCGCAAATCTTACCTAAAAAAGACTTGAGGCTGTAAAGGTGCTTCAGGTAAGTACTGAGTAAAGGGAATGAATACTTATGCAATGTACTTATTTCAGTTTTTTTTTTATAAATTTGTGAAGTTCTGACCATTCTATTTTTGCTTTGACATTATGGTGTATGGAGTGTAGACTGATGTGGAAAAAAGTAATTTAAACAGTTTAACATATGGCAGCAACATAACAAAACGCGAAAAAAGATTTTTATTTCTCTTCTGTATTGTAATTGTTACACTGCATAAAAACACTACTAAGCAGGTTGTTACAGGTAAATTATATACGGTTCTAATGTTATATAATATCTAACCATATTTATTTCCATTTATTTATTAGCCTCACCATAAACCTCAAATCTAAAAAAATTTAGGTTTAAAAAACGTAAAGGTATCAGTGAGCCCTTTCAAAATAAGAGCGTCTAAATGTTTATTTTATACACTTGCAAACCATAATTATATACATTAAAACTGATATTAATACGAATGTGGATTAGTAACTGCAGTAGTTTCTGGTCATTACAATATTGCGATAGTGATTTTTAACAAGATGCAATAAATGTCATGCTCATGCAACAATGCATTTGATAAACCTATGCCATGGCTGATTTTTCCAAGAGCAAATACGTGTTATAGAACTTGTATGTATATTGCTGAAGCTCTAGCTTTTCCAAAATGAAACCAGTTCTATCCCCTGCCATCTCATTTTTGTAAACTTGAGACCAGTTTCGTGTTTTTCTCTTCGGCACTGAAACTAGTTTTCATTAAATAAGATGACGTTTATGCCTAAAGTGTTGCAAATAGTATTACTTCAACAAAGAACTACAAACAGCGAGCATAAAACTGAATTTCTACACAAAGCATCCTCTGGCAAAAGTTACTTTTGCTGCCCACAAGCCACTAGTTTTACCTAATTTATTTGTCTCCTTATCGAATCGTCGGAACTAGCCGTTTCCTCGGAGCGCAGTTATCCACAAAAATCATGTTTGTGCTTACCTGCTTGCACTGGGTCCATTCTTCTTAAATCAGCAATAGGTAAAAACTCCCAGAAAATGATTTAACCGCTGTTTGTATCGCCAGAGCGCAATTTAAACGCATACATTATACTTAAATTACTTCTGCAGAGGTTTCTGTCGAATCTGCGAAAACAAATATGGCGAATGGATCTTAGTCTTGAAGCATAAAAAGCATCCGCGTAGAATAGTGCGCCACCTGCGGCCTGGAGTTCATTCGAGATTGATTTTAGAGGTTAAACTCGCTGTGCGACATTCAGACGTTTTTCCTTTAGTTGAATGTTTGAACATGTAAAGGCCATTGTGTGCCATTATGTATTAGTGTAGCAACCGGACACCTCAACAATTGCATCAGTCAAATCAATAACTGTGACCATGGACCACAAAACCAGTTATATTTTTTTAAAATGGAGATTTATACATTATCTGAAGGCTAAATAAATACACTTTCCATTGTTGTATGGTTGTTAGGATAGAGCAATATTTGGTTGAAATACTACTGTTTAAAAATCTGTAATCTGAGGGTGCAAAATATCTAAATATTGAGAAAATCGCTTTTAAACCTGTCCAAATTAAGTTTTTAGGAATACATATTACTAATCAAAAACTAAGTTTTGATATATTTACGGTAGGAAATTTACAAAATATCTTCATGGAACATGATCTTAATATCATATTTTTGGCATAAAAGAAAATCGATGATTTTCATCTATGCAATGTATTTTTTGGTTATTACTTACGGCTGGTTTTGTGGTCCAGGGTCACAGTTAATAATAACAAGAAACATTAATTGAATTAAAATGTGTTTATTTGGGTAAATTCTATTCACAAGGAGGTAAAACAGAGCATATATTCGACTTTAACGTTCTATTCCTAAATGACAGAGGAGCTCCAGTCAGTCACAGCAAACACCCTCCCCCCAGCCTCATTTGCAGATTACAGCTGAGTGTAGGATGTTTACAATGACTACACTGGAATGTTAGTAAGAAAACAGGTTACTAAGTAATAATTAAGTTGTTATACAACATTTAGGACACGGTAAAGTTTAATTACACACCCATATTATGAGGAAAGAACTGGACGATGGCAGCAAACATCCAACTGAAAGCTTGTTTTACGTATAGCACAGCTTCCAGTCGGGGATGTTTACAGGCATGAACAACCAGCATATAAAAATGATAACTTACACAATGAATGTCAAACATTATTCTTTTCTGAAGTCTACGAATACCAGGGAAATGTTTGTGGAGAGTTCAGCGCCCCCTACAGTCCACACGAGGTGTGAAAATACAGCAAAAGCCGAGTTGAAAGTTAAAGGTCCTCTCTCCTTCACGTCAATGACAAAGGGACCGAGATGAGGATGAAGACCTTGCAGATATGGGCAGTGTCACGGTCTAATCACAGACATTTATTGCAAACAATTTTTGCATCGATTTAGATGGATTTTTAATCTTTAACATGAGTTAATAATGTAAAACAACAACAGCTGGAAGTGCGGTCTCTATATGAGCATCACCATAAATAACAGTCGTAACGTTACTCGACCCGAGTTTGAGAAACCAAACAATCATAATAACAACAAACACTCATGTTTGTACACTGACATTGGGTCAACCTTGTTTCTCTGCTTGGGAAGAGAAAATCGGTTAATTCTGAGACACAATTAACCGTGCGAAATAAGTTGGAATAATAAGAAGAACTTGCACCAAGTAAGCCTGGGTTGCTACCAGCTACCAAGTTGGGTGAAGAGGAAGCAAGCAGTCAAGCTATAGCTGCAGTGCATTTCACCCTCACAAAAGCGATATAGAGCCATCCATGCGTTTGGTTTGTGTCTAACACAGCACTGAGAGTTAGCAAAAGTCATCTGCTTTTAAACGGAACAACACGGCACGGCTAACTAACGGTAGCTATGCTCTACAGCTTTGCTCCAATTTACAGACAAAACTAGCATGGACTGTCCTTCCCGCCGCGCCAGTACCTTGTAGCATATGGGTATCCTGTTCAAATTAGACAAAGCACCGCCGTTCAAGCGATAACGCGATTAAACCGCAGTTTATTACTGTGATTTCCTCCGGCTTTTGCTGCAAAAAAAAACCCTTTAGTCTCCGCCATTCCGAGCCTGTTTCCTTCCGTCTCTGGCTTGTCTTTAGTTTGACCTTTAGTTACCCGACACTAATATTGACGTAATTGTCATGGTAACAGGATCCCGCCTTCTACGTGCGGCCGTGTGCGTCCATGAAAGTTGCTGATGATGGAGGAAAAAAAACGTGGATAACAAGGAATCTGTTGTCATTGTGATTAAAGATAAAAGGTTTAATGACACGAGAACATCATGGAGGAATATGACATTGATATTCAAACTTTCAATCACACACCAAAACCTCAAACCGCTTAAAAGAGGATTAAAACGCAGGATTTGAGACGCAATGACCTTTATTAGTTGTTCACACTTTATAGTTGTTTTATGCTGCAGTTGGTATTAAATGATGCACACATACAACCTAAAAGGTCAACAGAAAAAGAAGTCACATTCAGAAGTTTTGCTGTATATGTAATACATTTTTACATAACAGTCAATACATTTCTCAGTATGACCTTGTACTTTCACATACAGTTAAAGACAAAAATGTACATACACCTTGCAGAATCTGCAAAATGTTATTGATTTTCAGCAAAATAAGAGGAATCGTACAAAATGCATGTTATTTTTTAGTACTGACCTAAATCAGATATTTCATAAAAGACATTCACATATAGTCCACAATATGTTAATGTCTTTTTTGAAATATCTGATTTATTTAACCCTGTTGACGTCATTTAACCCTGTTCAAAAGTTTATGTACATTTGATTCTTAATACTGTTACCTGAATGATCCACATTTGTGTGTGTTTTTTTTTTTTAGTGATGGTTATTCATGAGTCTCTTGTTTGTTCTGAACAGTAAAAAAAAAAAAAAGGAAAAATAATCCAGGCCCCACAAATTCTTTGGTTTTTCTGCATTTTTGTCTATTTGAACCCTGTCCAACAATGACTGTATGATTTTAAGATTAATTTTTTTACACTGAGGACAATTGAGAGACACATATGCAACTATTATAGAAGGTTCAAACGCTCACTGAAGCTTCAGAAGGAAACACGATGCATTAAGAGCCAGGGGTGAAAACTTTTGAACAGAATGAAGATGTGTACATTTTTCTTATTTTGCCTAAATATCTTTTTTTTTTCATTTAGTACTGCCCTTTAGGAGCTACAGATGATACCTACATGTTTCCTGGAAGACAAAATAAGCAAAATTTACCCTGAAGCATCAGGGAGCATTTGAACCTTCTGTAATAGTTGCATATGAGTCCCTCAGTTGTCCTCAGTATGAAAAGATGGATTTCAAAATCATACAATACTTGTTGTAAAGGGTTCAAATACACAAAAATGCTAAACAAAAAAACACAGCTGTGGATCATTCAGCTAACAACACAGTATTAAAAATCATGTATGTAAACTTTTGAACGGGGTCATTTTTATAAATTCAGCTATTGTTTTCTCTTCACGTCAGTACTAAAAAAAAATAACACATTTTGTACAATCTTATTTTGGTAAAATAATTAACATTTTGCAGATCCTGCAAGGTGTATGTAAACTTTTGACTTCAACTGTATGTAAATAATCTGACAATTACAATTCCCGCACAGCTGTTTTGATACAGTTTGGCTCACTCCTGTATAGTCACTGCAAGCCCTAGATATAGTTAGATCAAGCCCATTCACCTGTATGTGTTCTGGAATTAACGATTATCATTGGAAGAGGAGTTATTGCTAATTAACACCCATGCTATAAATAGACTTTTGTAGGCAAAAGAAAAAAGGACCTGTGATCACAGCAGTGTGTATGTGTGATTCACTCACTTTATATCAAGCATCTGTTTTAGCGTATCTTTACGTGTGTCTCACTGAATGTAAATGTGTGTGTGTTTCAGGCAGGTAGCTCCAAAGCACCCTCCTCCTCTCCATCCCCCCGGTTTGCGCGAATCTCCATGAGTGTGCGGGCAAATTTGCTCCAGTCGTCTGTATGTGGCACGGCCAACTGCTAAAATAGAAATACAACCAACCAATGGTTGAACACAATTAGTGACTGTTGAAATCTGCACTGTTTGATCTGTCTGTGTATTTGATTATGAGTGCAAATATTTATAATTCATAATACACGTGTTTGTGTTATTACCTCGCCCACGTCATAGATCCAAACACGGCCCTCTGAATCACCCACGGCCACCTCTCTGCCCCCTGACGCCCATCTGACCCGGTTCAGGGCACATCCTCCCTCCACTGTCACACTTGCTGATGGCACCTGGTACACATTGTTTTGGGAGCGGAAATATAAATGTAATAACTGTGTGGCAACATGATTGAACTGCCATCTAATTTAGTATCAAACATACAAATGTCAAGGAAAGGCAATTTGCATCCTTCACCACCTTTTTTTTCATCACTATAGATGTCACCAAATCGCATCTCAACACATTTATTCAGTGGTTATGCTCTTAATAATTTTGACTTGTGATATGAACATAAACATTTATAAGATGAATTCAAGCTGAACAGTTTGAGGTTACATTTTTCATTGGATAATAGTAATCTATGAACTACTTTCATGTAGGATATTACAGGTTTTAGTGTAGCTTGCTGATGGAGGATTTGTGGACATACACTACCAGTTTTTTTTAAAGACGTCTCTTCTGCCCCGAAGCCTGCATTTATTTGATCCAAAATACAGCAAAAACAGTAATACTGTGAAATATTTGTACTATTTAAAATAACTGACTTCTGTTTGAATATATTTTAAAATGTAATTTATTTCTGTGATCAAAGTAAAATTTTCAACATCATTACTCCAGTCATGAGTGTCACATGATCCTTCAGAAATCATTCTAAAATGCTCATTTGCTGTTCAAGAAACATTTATTTGTATTATTACTACCAATATGTAAAACAGTTGAGTATTTAAAGATCAGAGTGCGCAAAAGGGCTGGCAAAATCACTCTGGACCCCTCACATCCAGCACACTCGCTCTTTGAACTGTTACCATCTGGTCGGCGCTACAGAGCACTGAACACCAAGACGACCAGACACCGGAACAGTTTTTTTCCCCAGGCAATCCATCTCATGAACACTAGTCAGTAAACGTGGAACATGCAGCACTATTATACACTTTATTAATCTATTCAGTATTTATTAATACCTACTTATATCCAAATTTGCACCCTAATATACCTGTACCTAACAATGGCATACTCTGTATATTGTGTTTTTGCTATTTTGCACTTTGCACTTTGTCTTGTGTACTTGTATATTGTTCTTTTTTATAATCTATGTCTTGTCTTGTCACTGTCACTCTATTGCACTGTGGAGCTGCTGTCACTAAAACAAATTCCTAGTATGTGTAAACATACCTGGCAATAAAGCTCATTCTGATTCTGATTCTGATCAGCATTTATCTGAAATAAAAAGCTTTTGTAACATTATACACTAACATTCAAAAGCTTGGAGTCAAGGACGCTTTAAATTGATGAAAAGTGATGATAAATGTTACAAAAGATTTCTATTTCAGATAAATGCTGTTCTTCTGAACTTTCCATTCATCAAAGAAACCTGAAAAAAATTCTACTCAGCTGTTTTCAACATAATAATAATAATAAATGTTGCTGAGCAGCAAATCAGAGAATTAGAATGATTTCTGAAGGATCATGTGGAGTGGAGTAATGATGCTAAAAATTCAGTTTTGAAATCACAGGAATAAATTATATTTTAAAATATATTCAAATAGAAAACAGTTATCTTGAATAGTAAAAATTGTACTGTTTTTGCTGTTCTTTGGATCAAATAAATGCAGGCTTGGTGAGCAGAACAGAAGTCTTTAAAAAACATTAAAAATCTTACTATTCAAAAATGTTGACTGGTAGTGTAGCAATTCATTTAAATGAGTCCGGTGGGCATGTTTTTGTTGGTGTTTTATTATTTAATATTTTTATAATTATTATAATTCATTAAAGTTATGTAATCATCCCATGACGTAGATGTACATTTCAAACATCTTTTGAGTGGAACATTTAATCTGAATTAATACTTTATTGCTATTATGACTTCCATTTAATTACAAAATGGCCTTTATATAATGCATAGAATTATAGTGTCATTTAAATGTATCGCTCTAAAATTCTGTTATTTAATTTGTCATTGTTCAATAAAATTTTCAATTGCATTTACAATACTGTTTAAATTTATATTAAAATTAATACTTTTATTCAGCAAGGATGCATTAAATTAATCAAAAGTGACAGTATAACTTTTACACGGTTACAAATTCAGTTCTTTTGAAGTTTCTTTCCATCAAAGAATCCTAAAAAAAAGTATCACGGTTCCAAAAACGGAATAAATTATTTAATTAAAATGTAACCTGTTCTCAACATTAATAAAATAATATATAAAATGTCATTATATGTTAATAATATCTAAAATATGTTTATTGAGCAGAAAATCATATTAGAATGACTTCTGAAGAATCATGTCACACTGAAGACTGAAGTAATGACTGCAGCTTTTCCATTGCAGGAATAAATTACAAAATAAAATATATATTTTTTATAATAATATTTCATAATATTACTGTTTTAACTGCCTTGCTGAGCATAAGAGATGTCTTTTAAAAACATTTTAAAATCTTACCGACCTCAGAGCTTTGAACGTGCGTAATGTGCATAGAATATTTTATTTAATATTTTACATGAATGGTACCTTTTGAAAAAGAACAAAAAAACATTACAAATAACATCAGATAATATATTCTGCAAAAATCTGATGACATCAAGGGACCAGTTTAATTCAGTGGTTTCTTGCCCCAAGTAGGGGGTCCTCTTATTGTAATATTAAAGTATGAAATGAATGTTCTTCTTATATAATACAGAAGACAGAAGACTGAGTAAAGAATGTAATGAGACGCAATGCCCCTGACCTCTGTGTAGTTGTTGAGATTCCAGAGGTCCAGACGACCATTGCCATCTACTGTAGCAAAGAGTGCTGGATGCACTGGAGACCACATAACATCATAAACATAGTCTGCATTGTCTTCAAAGGAATACAGCGGCTTGTTATTCTGTCAGAAAGATGGAATAGTTATATTCAGATAATGCTAAATGGCCAAAACACATATCGAGCAACACAAGCCCCAAAACAACTCTTACTTTGGTTGACCACAGTTTGACCGTCCAGTCAAATGAGGAAGTGGTAAAGAGGTGAGAGAAGTCAACCGGACCCACAGCGTTATGGCAGCTGATTCCAGTCACAGGACCCTGATGCCCGTCAAACATTTCACCAATACCAGCTTTACTGCATGGGACAAGTTATGCAAGTTCAGGGTAATAGTAAAGATGTTTTTCATATTCACAAATGTGACCCTGGACCACAAAACCAGTCAATTTCATTTTTTGATGCACGGTTCATTGATGAATGGTTTGTTAGGATAGGACAATATTTGGCCAAGATACAACTATTCAAAAATCTGGAATCTGAGCGTGCAAAAAAATATTGTCCAAATTAATTCTTAGCAATGCATATTGCTAATCAAAAATTAAGTTTTGATATATTTACAGTAGGAAATTTACAAAATATCTTCATGGAACATGGTCTTGAATTAATATCCTAATGATTTTTGGCATAAAAGAAAAATCGATAAATTTGACCCACACAATGTATTACTGTCTATTGCTACAAATATACCCGTGCTACTTTATGTTTTGTGGTCTAGGGTCACAAACATTACTAAAAGTATAGTTGACCCAAATCCAAATATGAAAATTCTGTTATTATTATCTTTTGTTGCAGGAACCACCGACCTTCCATGGCGGGATGCTGTGTAAACAGTGCCCTCCTCACTTCCTACCACATAGTTGTTCACGTCACTTGCAGGGAAGGCCATACAAGTGACGGCCACTGGCTTTGACTTGTTGTAGATCAGCTCCATGCTCTCCTGTGAGTAACAACAGACATATAATGTATTGTTTAATATCAGTCAAATCCCAAATGATAATTCAATCTGTCTAAATGTGTTATCTGCACACCTGAGGCTGTGAGAGCATGTCCAGACTCCAGGAGCACATCTTGCCATCTGTGGATACTGTGATCAAGTTGTTGGCATTCTGTGTTCCGACCACATTCACACAGTACACAGGATGCTGCAAAAATATATAAAGTATGTGACAGTTTTGTCATCTGTATTTTTTGACCATGATGAAGATATTTTTCAAATAAAAAATAAGGGATTGTTTTGCCATATAATGACAAAGCAAAGTTTTTAAAGGGGTAGTTTACCCAAAAATTACAATTCTGTCATTAATTACTCACCCTCATGTTGTTCCAAACCCGTAAGACCTTCATTCATCTTGAGAACACAAATTAAGACATTTTTGATTAAATCCGAGAGCTTTCTGACCCTGCATAGACATCAACACAACTGAAACATTCAAGGCCCAGAAAGGTAGTAAGGACACTGATAAAATAGTCCATGTGACATCAGTGGTTCAACCTTAAAGGATTAGTTCACTTCCAGAACAAGACTTTACAGATAATTTACTCAGCCCCTTGTCATCCAAAATGTGCATGTCTTTCTTTCTTCAGTCATAAAGAAATTATGATTAAGGACATTTCAGGAATTTTCTCCATATAGTGGACTTCAATGGTGCCTGCGAGTTTGAACTTCTAAAATGCAGTTTAAATGCAGCTTCAAAGGCCTCTAAATGATCCCAGTCGTGGAAGAAGGGGGTCTTATCTAGTGAAACGATCAGTTATTTTCTAAAAAATTTACAATTTCTATAGTTTTTAACCACAAATCCTCATCTCGTCTAGCTCTACGATGCACAGGTTAAAAAGTATAAAAATTTTAATTTTTTTTTAGAAAATAACTGATTGTTTCACTAGATAAGACCCTCCTTCCTTGAATGGGATCATTTAGAGCTCTCTGAAGCTGCATTTAAACTGCATTGTGGAAGTTCAATGAAGAAAATTCCTGAAATTTCCTTACGACTGCAGAAAGAAAGACATAAACATCTTGGATGACAAGGGTGTAAGTAAAAATCCTTTAATTCTATGAAGCTATGAGAATATTTTTTTTGTGCGTAAAAAAAAACAAAAATAACTTCTGTGTCAGTCTCTGCCACGCATTCAAGACAGTGAACTATTTTAACAATGTCCTTACTACCTTTCTGGGCTTTGAACGTGTCAGTTGCATTGCTGTCTATGCAGGGTCAAAAAGCGCTCAGATTTCATCAAAAATATCTTTGTGTTCCAAAGATGAACAAAGGTCTTACAGGTTTGGAACAACATGAGGGTGAGTAATTAATAACAGATTTTTTTTAGCTGAACTATCACTTTAATTCTGCAATTTACAATAACCGAAGTCTCTCAGGAATATCTTGAGGTTGAGTGCGACTCTTCAGTTTCTGGGTCACCTCAATGACCTGGCAACGTTGGTGTTTTCAGCTCAGATTTTTAACCATTAAACCACCAACAGACTGCATTATATTTTAAAACATTTTATCTGTAACTGATGGTCTTACAGTGTGTGCAGTTGCAGACAAGGGTGTCCGTTGCACTGGGGTCCTCCTGTGACTTCGATTGTCCCACAGTGCTATCTGTCCTGAGTAAGTGCCTCCGATCACAAGGTTGGGATGAAACTGAGCAAAGCCGACTGACATCACTGAGGACTAAAAGGAAAAACCATAAAATGCATTATTGGTCGAATACACCAGTAATTACTTTTGCCAGCTACGGTTAGTGTTTTGGCAAAGATGACGTCAGCTCATCCTCCATCAAGGTTAAAACGCACAAGTGGAGCATACAGACAATGTGCTGAACAATGAGAGTTAATTTAGAAGTGACATCAGTGCAAACACAGAATGACGTGCATTAGTGACGCAGACAGCATCTGAAAGTTGAGCTCTATTGTGTATTTTAATAATAGAAATTAGATTTACATTCAGGCTTTTTCATTTTAAGTTGGTTACTCATTGCTCAATATGTAATGAAAAAAAAAACAGTATATTGAAATGCAGCTAAAAGGAACAACATTCAGGCTTTCAGACTAGTTGTGATTAGTTAATTGTGAGCAATGGGAATTCAAACCTGACAGTGGAGTATGTACTCGGGGGTTGTCTTCTTAAACTTCATATTCCAGACCAGCACAACTCCATCTGGCTCATGAGGTGCATCCTCATTAGTGTTGTATGAGGCCACTAGCAATTCAGGATACTGCAAAAAGAACATGTGACTGAATACAATGTGCAATGTGTCAATATAATGGATGTGGTATCTGGTTCTAGGGGTTGCTTATATGCAGTTCTGGTTAATTACATATAAGCAGTAGTCTGTTACTTATCTGTTATAACAAATTACACAATGAAAATTGTTGTTAGTAATGTAATCTGCTGGATTGCACATATTAGGCAATGTTTTCTGACTAATTTTTTGTTACTTTTGATCTAACACATTTATCCCACAGTTTTAAATGGGATTACTATGAACCATTTTGACATTAAAAAAGAGAGAAAGAAAATATATTCCATTCTTTGCTATCATCATGAAGTTCATTAAACATTACATCAGGGTTTCCCAAACTGGGGTTTGTGAAAGAACTGCAGGAGGTTTGTTAGTTTGTGAAAAGCTATTAATTATTATGAAATCATAAAAATGTCAAATTAAAATGAATAATTCCACAAAATTAAAATGTACTTTCTAAATGTGTATAAGCGGTAAGAATTTTTAGAATGAAAAATTTCCATAAATTATAAATAATTAACTGAAATTGTGTGAATAATATGTAACCATGTAATCCATAAAATGTAACTGTAATCTGATTATAAGCATTTTAAAATCTAATAGGATTACTTATTTTTGGAGTCCGATTACATAATCCTGGAGCCCTATGAAATCCATTTTATTTTTTCCCAAATTCCATTTTATTTTTTTTCCAAATTTTGTTTTTAATTTTTCTAGATCCCGTTTTTTGTTTTAATTTTCTAGATTGTATTTGAATGGTTAAATTAAACCAAATAGCATGTCTAATTAACTTTTAACAAAAATTAAAATTTTAAGGCCCTATGAAACATGTTATATTTAGTTTTCTCAAATTCATTTTTTTTTTTTTTTTTTTTTTTTACCAAATTCTGTTTTCCATTAATTTTCTGGATTCCATTTTCATTCCATTTTAATAATCAAAATTTCTAATTAATGAACGTATAAAAATGTATTCATTATTATTTTATTTATATCTATTTTTTTGTTGTGTATTTACATTTTTCTGGTAAATAAATTCTGGTAAATCAATTTTTCTGGTAAATACTCCTTATATATAGTGTAAAATAATGTACTATATAATATAAAGTACTATCATTACCACATTACCAGAGCTGGGTAGTAACTGATTACATATAATCTGGATTACGTAATCAGATTCCAAAAATTAAGTACTTGTAATTACAGTAATTACATTTTTAAATACTCGTAAACAGACTACAGTTTTTTTAATTTATTACATATTATTCACACAGTAGCATATTTATTTGAATTATCACTCAGTAGGTTATATAATCATGTATTATTATGTATTATTGAAAGGCTTGTCTTTCATACTCATTAAAAAACTTTTTGCTTTTCACCTCATATATTTTCTTTAAAGGGGTGGTCAATCAGCAATTCCATACAAAACAATATTTCCCTTTGCATTGAACTTTGAGCATTGTAACTTTGCACATGTTGTTAATGCTCAAACAGAAACATTACACACTAACTAAAGTAAAAAAATAAAAAAAAATCAATGACCCCTTTAAGTACCCCTGAGATTTAAAAATAAATATTTTAATAATTAAGTATCACATTTGCATGTTCACGGTTCTCTTTTAGTAAGTTAACTATTTTGATTGTTGCATTGTTTTATTTTCATTTTTGATTTAATTACTTGTTAGCCTTTTATTAAACGTACAACCCCAGTTTGGAAAACCTTGATGTAATATAATGTTTAATGCATTTCATGTTGTTAATTACAATGAAAGGAATATATTTTCTCACTCTTTGTATTTTTACATCATTATGGTACAACATTATCCTGTTAAAATCAATGTGATAAACGAGTTAGGTCAGAGGTAATCTAAAAGTAATCTGATTATATAACCTAAAATGTGTAATGTAATGAATTACGTTACTGACTAAAATGTAATTTGGAATCAGTAATGGATTACAATGTGTAAATAATCGTTGCATAATATATTTCTGTCGCAGTTTCTTTAAACAAATCAAACTTTTAGTTTGACAGACTGCTGTGAAGACCTTTAGTTTCTGTTTGTATGTCATATGACGATAGCTTTTCTAGAAAGCAATGGTAAAATGCTCATAAAGTGAGTCACAGAGCAGTTCTAGAGATTAGGTTTATGCGGCAGAGGCTGGAAACACTGCAAGCGTCACATGTGCTTCTGTATGTGTGTGGTAAACAAAACCGGGCGTCTGCACTATTCATTCACACACACAGAACAAGCATGATTCATATTTAATTATAATTTTTGCAGCTTAATATTCACAGACACTAGTCCATATCGTGTTTTGATTTAAGTGTAATGACCTATTTTTGATTTAAAAATATTGGCAAATTACATGACATTACATAGGATTCATAGGGCCTGACATAATCCAGATTACATGTACTCAGGTACTAACCAGCACTGCTTATAATAATGAAATTTTTCTAATGAAGTACCTGTGGTGACCAATCCAGGGAAGTGACAACTCGATGTTTGGACCAATGCTCATCGTAGAAATGTCGATTAAAAGACAAGTTGGATCCAGCTTGCATGTCCCTGAGAACAAAACAAACCGTTGCATTCTGGTACAATCATCCAAAGCAATTTACAGTAAGTTTCCCAGGAGTCACTTGAGGTTGAGTGCAACTCTTCAGTTTCTGGGTCACCTCATTAAACCTGATTCTAAACAATCATCACCCTACATTAGGTTAAACAAACTGTCTAGTACAGAATAACTTTTTTGTAATCATGTGGGAATCTGTGTATGTTTGACTGTTACATAAGCCTCTGCTGACCCTTCTTTGTCCTCCATATCTCTCCCACTGTAGTCAAAGAAAATGTCTGTATCCTCGGCCAGCACACGCTCCATTACACGGATGCTTCGGTCGAAGAAGAAAAGGAAATCCTCTGAATGAACAACCTGCTCTTTCTCTTCGTTGGTCAGTTCTCTAGGATGAACTAAAGAAGATATACATATTCATACAGCTCTGTATGATGTTACACTTATTTTAAATGTATTAATTTATTTAAAAACTAGGATTCTTCTTGCCTTCTTCGGCCTCCTGAGAGCTCTCCTCCTCCAGCTGCTGTGGCACCGGCTCAGATTTGGTCACTGACAGCTCCTCATCCTCCTCCTCTGTGGAAAATAGTCATTTTTGAAAACATTGTAAGCAGTGAGGCATTTGTTTTGTGGGTAAAGCCACTACATTCAGTTTTATATGCACGGATATCCATCTCAGTTATTAAATGGAAATAAAAACAAGTCTTTACCTTCAGGCTGATCAGATGCGACAGGAGTCTGTGTCTCTTTACAGTATGTCACCAGTTCTTTTGGCATGAAATCAATCTGAACAATTTTTGATGCACCAAGCCTATGCATCCTGCACCTAAGAAAGGAAGCTCAAACTATTTTAATGTGTTGTTTCACTTTGTTTTGCCTTGCTCCTGTCATCATTTACTGAATCTCAAGTTGTGAGTTTAAATATAAAAGAAGAAGAAACATAAAAGAAGATATTTTCAAGAATGTGAGCAACCAAAAATTCCTGGTCCTCACTGACTTCCACAGTAATCTATGGAAGTCAATGGGGACCAGAAACTGTTTGGTTACCTTCATTCTTTAAAATATCTTTATGTTTAGAAGAAGAAAAAAAAAATCATACAGGTTCCTCTTTGATATTGTGAATGCGATTTGATAAGGCAGTCTCACCCATGAACAGAATCTGCAAGAAGCTGAAGAGCTGAGGGGTCGGTGTCCCACTGTAACATCCTACAGAGGTCATAAGAATATACCACATAATGGTTAAGAGGGATAAGACTAAGCATGCATGATTAGGTTCTGCAGCTTCATCAGCAGTGCATTACCCTCTTTCATGCATGATTACATGAGATAATACATTGTCTCTTAGATGAAATCACATATACACATATGTGGCACTATACTTTAAATCAGCTACAACAGAACCACATCCACTGATGGGTGATGCATCAACGAATGTTAGCACCTAACGATGATAACATCAACAGTTATCCTTACCGATATCTGATGTCCCAACAAAAGATGTAGGGAAAAGGAAAAACATTAGACTTAGTCTTAAGGGGATTACAGAAATTTAAATAAATAGTAAAATAAATAAAATAGCTTGCATGAATCATGTCAATCTTGTCTTAAGAAATAATGCATAAAGAGAAATAATTCCCTGAAGGAAATATTCTTCAAATAATTTTTTCATAAAATATTTAATTCCCCTAAATAATGCATAATAGTATGGATGCATGTTTCCACCACTGAATCAAAAATGTACAAATAAATAAATAAATTTGTCTAAATTGCATGATACAACTGCAAAATACAAATTCACATTTGCAGGAAAAAAAGTTTTAATCCCGTAATTCTGAGTTTTTCCCCTGCAAATGCAAGCTTGTATCTCGTAATTCTAACCTTTTTCCTCACAATTCAGATGTTTTCTTAGAAATGTGTGACATAAACTCACAAATGTGAGAAATAAAGTCAGAATTACTAGATTAAAATGCTCAATTTTGACTTTTTTCCCTGCAAATGCGAGTTTATATCTCATAATTCTGACTTTTTTCTCACAATTTTGACAATTTTCTCAGAATTGTGATATAAACTTACAATTGTAAGAAAAAGTCATTAAAACTCGCAATTCTGATTTATTTCTCGCAAATGCGACTTTGGATCTCGTAATTCTGACTTTCTCACAATTCTGACTTTTTTCTTAGAATTGTGTGACAAACTCTCAAATGCGAGAAATAAAGTCAGAATTTCGAGATTAAAACATGCAATTTTGACTTTTTCCTGCAAATGCGAGTTTGTATCTTATAATTCAGATTTTTTTCCTTACAATTCTGACTCTTTTTATTAGAATTGTGTGATATAAACTCACAATTGAGAGAAATAATGTCAGAATTACGATATTAAAATGTGCAATTTTGACTTTTTCCTGCAAATGCGAGTTTGTATCTTATAATTCAGATTTTTTTCCTTACAATTCTGACTTTTTTTATTAGAATTGTGTGATATAAACTCACAATTGAGAGAAATAATGTCAGAATTACGATATTAAAATGTGCAATTTTGACTTTTTCCTGCAAATGCGAGTTTGTATCTCATAATTATGACTTTTTTTTCTCACATTTCTGACTTTTTTCCTAGAATTGTGTGATATAAACTCACAATTGTACGAAAAAAGTCATTAAAACTCGCAATTCTGATTTATTTCTTGCAAATGCTAGTTTGTGTTTTGCAATTCTGACATTTTCCTGCAAATGCGAGTTTGTATCTCGTAATTCTGACTTTCTTACAATTCTGACTTTCTTCTCAGAAGTCAGAATTATGAGACATAAACTCAAAAAACTGTAAAAAAAAAAAAAAAAAAAAAAAAAACGATTTATATCTCGGGAATTCTGCCTTCATTTCTCAGAATTTATATCTCACAATTCTAACTTTATAACTTACAAATGCAAGTTTATATCTCACAATTTTGAGAAAAAAAGTCAGAATTGCGAGATAAAAAGTTGCAATTACCTTTTTTTGTTATTCAGTGGTGGAAACAGGCTTCTATATAATATATCACATTTTATCTGAAGCCTTGATAAAAATGTATAGCAAATGATGTGTATAAGCAAGTGTTTGATGTAGAAATTAAACTGCTATCAGTCTCAAAGCTCACATCCTTTAAATCTTTTAAAATTTTTGATACAAAAGACCCTCAAATATGATCATTTTGTGAGGGACCCCCTTTTTAAAATATAAAAGCAGCTAAATATACTATATAAATAGCCATTTATACTGTGTGATAGAAAACAACAACTACAACATGATATGCAAAATTAAGTAACTGCCTTTTAAACTGTTACAATACACATTTGTGACCCTGGACCACAAAACCAGTCATAAGTCGCTGGGGTATATTTGTAGCAATAGCCAAAAATACATTGTATGGGTCAAAATTATTGATTTTTCTTTTATGCCAAAAATCATTAGGAAATTAAGTAAAGATCATGTTCCATGAAGATTTTTTGTAAAATTCCTACTATAAATATATCAAAGTGTAATTTTTGATTAGAAATATGCATTGTTAAGAACTTAATTTGGACAACTTTAAAGGTGATTTTCTCAGTAGTTTGATTTTTTTTGCATCCTCAGATTTCAGATTTTCAAACAGATGTATCTCGGCCAAATATTGTCCTATTCTAACAAACCATATATCAATAGAAAGCTTGTTTATTGTTATTTTATTGTTATATTATTTATTAGCTTTCATATGATGTAAACATCTCCGTTTTGTAAAATTTAACCTTATGACTGGTTTTGTGGTCCAGGGTCACATTTAATTTAATAAAATGCAATACACATACAATTCAATTTTATTAAATGCATTAAAATATGATTTAGAAAAGATAAATACTGAATATTTGTACTGGTTTATGTATTTCTACTCATTATTAGAATACTGTTAGATGTGTGAATCTCAAGAGAAATTAACAATTAATATATATTTTTAAAATTTTCTAGTAAATTTTGGCATTTTTAAAAACCTAAATGTACATAATTCTTTTGTTCTTAAATTTGCTACAGACCTCCTAGAATATTTGTAGAATGCAAATATGTGACCCTGGACCACAAAACCAGTCTTAAGTAGCACAGGTATATTTGTAGCAATAGCCAAAAATACATTGTATGGGTCAAAATTATCGATTTTTCTTTTATGCCAAAAATCTTTAGCATATTAAGTAAAGATCATGTTCCATGAAGATATTTTGTAAATTTTCTACCATAAATATATAAAAACTTGATTTTTGATTAGTAATATGCATTGCTAAGAACTTCGTTTGGACAACTTTTAAGGCGATTTTCTCAATATTCAGATGTTTTTGCACCCTCAGATTCCAGGTTTTCAAATAGTTGTATATCAGACAAACATTGTCCTATTTTAACAAACAATATATCAATGGAAAGCTTATTTACTCAGCTTTCAGATGACGTAAGAGTCTCAATTTCGACAAATTTACACTTATGACTGGTTTTGTGGTCCAGGGTCACATATATGTAAATACATCAGGGAATATAAAAATATTTCAAAATAGATTACAAGTTATATATATAGTGCAGTGTACAAACAACAATCACACATGCAGATTTCATACCTTCCCACTGTCCCTCCCTCTATAGATTCCTGACTTCCAGTTGGGCTCACTGATTGCGAAGAGGGAGACATAGGGGTTGGGACTAAATAATGAAAATAACAGGTATCCCATGTTAAAAGCTGCAGTGGCTGCACTGAGGGCCAGCAGTGGCAGACACAGGCAAATCAAAATGAACAGAATGGATTGAAATGGTCAAATCAAAGAGAAAAAAAAAATCCAAAAGGAAAAACAACAACAGGAGAGATTGTCAAGCGAATTTTACTTCTCTCTATGTTAGAATTTTGATATGGTCACTTAATTATGTCATCATCTCATCATCTAATTATGATTACAATTTTACATTAAATACATCTTATATATCGAACTGAGTGTGTCAAGTCTGCTTCAAGTACAGCCACAATGTTCATGACAGTTCAATAAATTGTATATTATGAATACTGTAACTTTTTAGTAATTGTATTGTAGATGAATCCATGCCCTAACTTATATTTAAATCTGAAATGACCTAAAATCTGACCAGATTTACATCTAGCAAAAATTTGAGAGAGGTCACAAGACATTCCCGCAAAGAAGATCCAAAAAAAAAGTAAGACGCAAATACTGGCCGAAGCAACATGCCCTTTATATATAAAACTGCAAAAATCAGTCTAACATGAACCATACTCTTGTGAAAAAGAAGTGTGCATGATTATATTTAATGTGCACTTATAGTGTACTTCAAATAGAAGTATATTACTGATTTTAAAAACCTGCAAATGCAGATAATATAATATTCATAGAAAAATAAATATACATTCATGACTAATGTTTAACACACTTAAAGGAGAAGTTCACTTCCAGAACAAAAATGTACAGATAATTTACTCACCCTCTTGTCATCCAAGATGTTCATGTCTTTCTTTCTTTCTTCAGTCGATAAGAAATGATGTTTTTTGAAGAAAATATTTCAGTATTTCTGTCCACATAATGGACTTTAATGGTGCCTGTGAGTTTGAACTTCCAAAATGCAGCTTCAAAGAGCTCTAAACAATCCCAGCCAAGGAAGAAGGGTCTTATCTAGCAAAACCATCAGTCACTTCTGACCAAAATTACAATTTATATACTTTTTTAACCTCAAATGCTCATCCTGTCTAGCTCTGTGTGAACTCTGTGTATTCCGGGTCAAGACAGTTAAGGTATGTTGAAAAACTCCCGTCTCATTTTCTTCTCCAACTTCAAAATCCTTATCGCTGTTCTAACTTTTTTTGTAAAGGGTGTTCTTCTTTGCACGTTTACTTTTGTAAACACTGGGTCGGTACTTCTGCAGCGATGTAGAATGATTTTGAAATTGGAGAAGAAAATGAGACGAGAGTTTTACGACATACCCTAACTGTCTTGAACTGGAATACACAGAGTTCACACAGAGCAAGAAAAGACGAGCATTTAAGGTTAAAAATTAGGGCTGTGTGATATTGAAGAAAAATGCAGTTCTATGAACCTCTATAACTATCTTGTGTCATATATATATATGGTTATTTATATGCATGTATGTATGCATCAAGAGCTCCTGTAAAACCACAACAAATTCCTTGTGTTTGCACACACTTGCTGAATAAAGCTCATTCTGATTCTGATTCTAATATAACTATCATACTTGTTTCGCTTTTTGTGAGAAGAAAGCACCCCTACAACAACTTCTGAAAGTGAACGGTAGTGTTTTACTCTAGCATTACATAAAAATGTAATTTTAACATTAGTGCAATAATTTTAACATCAGTTTAGAAACTGAATAATGAAAAGAAAAAAGAAAACACAGCTTAGTCTTCAGTCTATGAATTCAATATGCACTGATTCTTATTTAAGCTACAAAAGTTATTTATGCAAAAGCAAATAAGTGATTTTTTCTTTGTCTTTTGTTTATGGCTCCAAATATTGCAAGCTGTAGCGATATGCATATTGTGATAGGTACGTTTGCGATATTTCGATACTTTCGATATATTACACAACCCTATTAAAAAGTATGTAAATTGTCAATTTATTTAGAAAATGACCTATCGTTTTGCTAGAAAAGACCCTTCTTCCTCAGAGCCATTTGAAGCTGCATTTAAACTGCATTTTGTAAGTTTAAACTCCATTACATGGTGAGAAATCCTGAAATGTTTTCCTCAAAAAACTATTTCCTTACGACTGAAGAAAGAAAGACATGAACATCTTGGATGACAAGGGGGTGAGTAAATTATCAGTAAATTTTTGTTCTGGAAAAGACCTTCTCCAAAGTGCACTTAGTATGCTTCAAAGTACAAACAGTTGAAGTCAAAGGTTTACATACACCTTGCAGAATCTACAAAATCTTAAATTATTTGACTAAAATAAGAGGGATCATACAAAATGCATGTACTAAAATACTTGACATAAAAGTTTCACAAGAAATGATTGCATGAAGTAGATTCTAGATTGCTATATAAGCTTGTCAGTGCATTCAGAAGCACACTTTAAATATATTTTAAAAACACTAAAACTAATTACGAAATTAGTGGTTAAAAAAAAACCACCCAGCTTGGGTAAAGTTTAGCTAATTGCATTCACCATAAATTAAAACTATACTTTATATGTAATTACAGTTAACATGCAATTCAGTGTCCAAAAACATTATATAGTTTGCAAAAAAAAAAAAAAAAACATTCTGTAAATATATTATTTCTTTAGTAAGTAAAACTATACTTCTTTTTCACAAAGTTAGGGGCAAGCGCTTGATATAGCACTAAAGGAGACTAAGTAAGCTGTATTTATTTTAATTTTTTTTGCTTTCTCATAAACTTTTGATGATTACTTTTATCATTTAATTGAAGCAGGTGGCATGCACATTCATAAAGATGTATCTCACACACATTATGTTCATGCAAAGACAGCTGTATGTTTTGTAACACATACCTAAAGGAGGTTCTGGTGAAATTCCAATGCTCTGGAGAAGAGCCTCTGTTTCTCTTCTCTTTCTGTCAAGGTCCGAGTCTTCTGACACATTCTCAGTCCTCTGAAGCATCTCAGACTGCATGGCAGGTCAATCAACGACACAGAATAAATATTTGCAGGTGATAAAATAATTAATGGCTATTATATCCAACCAAAACAGCACCTACCTCTTTCTTCTTTCTCTCTTCTTCCTTTCTTTTCTTCTCCTCTCGAATCTGGGCTAAGCGCTGCTTTTTGCGCTCAAGCTCAGCTTTCAGGTCACTTCTATCAGCCATCTCCCGTGTCGTTTAGTCTATGTATAGTATGAACAGTTTTAGTAATAATTTTAGTACACGCATATGAACATACATTAACTACGCCACACAAACTTTCGACAGAGAGAGATACATCCAGCTTAATTTTGACAATTACTGAGAAGAACAGTCGATATATAGGCCCACTAATGGAAATAGAAATATTGTGTCTGAATGAACACTAAATACCATATAAACTGACAATTTTAGAATTGAATTGCAATATAATAACAATTTAGCAAATTAGTGCAAACTAAAATACATATTAAATCTGTTTAGAAATCTGTTTGTTGAACCTCCTGTATGTAGAAATAAACAAGGGATGTGGAAAATTACATTATAATACATTACACACTATGCTTGCATTCTGCAATGAGAAATGAAGTGATAATGGTCTATAAATGCACTAAGGACAAGGGTTAAAATAGAAAACACATTGGCAGGTGAACTACAACACATTCCTGTTCATTCACAATAGGCTGTCGTTGCATTTCAATGAATGACTGCATTAATTCAGCCCGCGAAAAAAGCCTGTTGTGAGCTATATGATATAATGTAATAATTGAACTATACCGTCTTCTTTATTTCGACCCAAACAGGACAAAGTCTGCTGCGCTCTGTCGCGTAAATGCTGAAATAAGAGGCTATAAATCTACATGTGAGCATCGACAGCTACATGAAAACACAAAGCATCACCAGTTCACTTCAGTCTCATCAGCACCCAAAGCCGGAAGTGCTCGATGCCGATACGTCATCAACGCCTCCCAGCAACAGCGGGCAGTGTTTCGTCGATGCCTAAATAGAAAAAAATCGACTGTTTATGTTTATCACAGATAAATACAATTTGTTTATGATGTCCTAAAATGCAGTCTAGTTGGGCGACACGCTAGTTTTTTTTTTTTGAAACACCCGAAAAAAGTGGGGCTTTTTAAAAAAGAAAGGAAAAAAAATAATATTGTAAATTAGCAAGGTTGCTTTAAATGTATCAAACATTGTTATTTTTTAGGAAAATAATACTTTAAATTATCAAGAATGCATTACTTTATCAAACGTGAGGCTTTTTAAAAAAAATTTATTGCATTAAATTTATGCATTAAATTGATCAAAAATGACTTAAGAAAATAATACTTTGAATTATCAAGAATGTTTCAAATTAATCAAAAGTGAGCTTTTTTTAAAGAAAATAATACTGTTAATTAACAAGAATGCATTAAATTGATCAAAAGCGAGGCTTTTTAAAGAAAATAATACTGTTAATTAGCAAGCATGCATTAAATGTATCAAAAGTAAGGCTTTTTTTAAATAATGCTGTTAAGTAGCAACGACACATTAAATTGATCATTTTTTAAAGGAAATAATACTTTTAATGATCAAGAATGCATTAAACTTATCAAAAGTGAGTTGTCTTTTTTGAAGAAAATAATAGTATTAATTATTAAAAATGCATTAAATTTCTCAAAAGTGAGGCTTTTTTTTAAAGAAAATAATACTGTTAATTAGCAAGAAGGCATTAAATTGATCAAAAGTGAAGCTTTTTTAAAGAGAATAATGCTGTTAATTAGCAACGATGCATTACATTGTTCAGAAAATATATTTTTAAAGAAAATAATACTTTTAATTATCAAGGATGCATTAAATTTATCAGATGCGAGTTGTGTTTTTTTTAAAGAAAATAATACTGTTAATTATCAAAAATGCATTACATTCATCAAAGTGAGGCTTTTTAAAGGAAATAATACTGTTAATTATTAAAAATGCATTACATTCATCAAAGTGAGGCTTTTTAAAGGAAATAATACTGTTAATTATTAAAAATGCATTAAATTTATCAAAAGTGAGGCTTTTAAAAAAAATTATATTGTTAATTATCAAGGATGCATTAAATTTATCAAAAGTAAGGGTTTTTTTAAAAAAAGAAAAACAATAGTTATTTAGCAAGGATGCATTAAATTTATTAAAAGTAATATTTTTAACATCTGGTTTGATATTAATAAATGCTTCTTTAGCACCAAATCAGCATATTAGAATGATTTTTGAAGGATCATGTGACACTAAAGGCCAAAGTAATAGCTGCAAAAAATCAGTATTGACGTCACAGGAATAAATTCATATTTTAAAATATATAAGTATTGTACCATCGCTAATACCATTATATCATATAATATCCTATGATACATACCTTGTGAATATCTCTGAAGTATACTTCAATAAACCTCATTGTAAAGGGTATTATTGTGGAATTATATACAGTAGAAAATATATGTGTATATATATGTGTGTATGTATATACACACATACATATTTTCTACTGTATATTCTACTGTATAATAATACAAATATACACCTACACACACACACACACACATACATACATATATATATATATATATATATATATATATATATATATATATATATATATATATATATGTATAAACACACACACACACACACACACACACACACAATATTCTTAAATACAGTTATTTTAAATTCTATTAATATTTCACAATATATTTTGCTGTATTTCTGTGAAATAAATGCAACTGTGATGGACATAATAGAATCCCAACACAGGAATACATTATATTTTTAAATATTGTAATAATTACATTTAATAAAATGTAATTAAAAGTAAATAAACAGTGAAAACTGTTGAATTATATTTCATGTTTTTAATGAAAATTAATTGACATTTTTCATTTTTAAATACAAAAGATTATACAAAAGACACTTAAATATAAAAAAAACATACAAATAATAAAATACATTTACAAAACCAAACCAGAATAAATCTGAAATCAATGAATAAATCTACATCCAGATTATCATCATTGTAAAGAAAATACAAACTGAGCAGGCTTCTCATCTGATCAAAAATTATTATCTTTCAGATCCTCTTTAACGTGTGCCTGGTTCCACACACACTGGTCCGGCGCTGATGGCGACTGTGTTGTCAGTGAGAGTGTACAGAACTGATTGAGGGTGAAATGAAGTCAGTCGTTCTGGCTCTGGAAGCTAATTTCGTCCTCAGTTCTCTGATTTCCTGCATCAACTCCCTTTCCTTAGAGTCCAGCTCCCCTCGACCACGATCTAAAGAAACTATAAAGTAGCAATGCTCATGGGAAACCTTATCGCTTGCTGCTTTGTTAAATAATGCTTAGTTATGAAACTCAGTAAAACTCACTGTTTAAACGAATAATACTCACAGCCAGAAGAATCATCTGATTGATTTATCAAGGAAATGTTTGTGGTCTCACTCTGGGTCTTGTGCAGCAGGCCTCTAGACGAGCAGGGAGATCGAAGTCTCTTTTCCATTTGATGATCTACAAACACACACAGACAGACTTTTTTAGCTGATTGTGTCCTGACAAGGAAGTCATTTTAAAACTATAATCATATTATGTTTCAATCAAATCCTTTATTACATTTTGTGAAAAGAGGTTGTCTGAACTCACTTAATGGATCCTCTAGATTTATTTGCAGCTTGCCATGATGTTTCTCAGTCTCTTCTGTTTCCTGACAGATAAGTGACCTCCACTGGGCGTTAACAGCGGCGGATACCCGTCTTTCCTCCTCCAGTTTAGCTTGTTTAGCCACTACATCATCCCACTGAGACCGAAACAACGTCATTGGTCTTTTGCATGTTGTATTTAAAGGAATTTTTTTTTTTTTTTTTTTTTAAGAAATTTAGCTACTTGATATAGCAAACAAAACACTAAAGGTGCAGTCACATTTATCACTGTCATTGGGAATTTTGTAAAAAGATTTTCCCCACGCAAATTTTACAATAGGTTTAAGTTGGTCAGGTGAATTCGCCACACTGACCAACAGAAAGCCGCTTGGCCTGAAAGTGACTTTTGTTTCAGCTCATGTGACTGCGCCTTCAACATGAATTCTCACCTGCTTTCCCTCCACTTCTAGCATTAGCTGGACTACTTCTTCCTCTTTAGCACGTGTTTGTTTGCTGAGGTTCACAAGTCGCTCTCGTTGCTTCTCCTGCCTCTCCTCTGCTTTTTCCAATCGCTTGAACACCTCGGCTTGCCAATCAGCATCTACTTCCATCTGTCCCGCCTCTGCCAGAGACTCTTCCAG
>NC_133369.1:29089362-29147232 GCF_049309525.1 Garra rufa
TGTTTATTATATATATATATATAAACAAACAGTGTTTCAGCATTGCTTTTTAGTCACAGTGCTCCAGAATGTTCAGCGCCATGGAAAAATAAATCATATTTTACCTGTGAATGTGAGCTTCGAGTCTGTATTGAACATGATGCAATAAAACACAGCATTCCACAAATAATGAGGAGAATCTTCTTACTATTGAGTTGCCCTCAATTCAACGCAAAAAACAACGACCAGCATAGCCCGGTTTCCACAAAGAATGAGCTTACGAGTTTTTTTTATGAATAGTTCAAAAAGAGTCACTGGTTTGAATCGGTCTGAAACCCAAATGTACGGCTTTAGCAGAGAAAAAATGTCTTTTATAAGTAAAATGGACATAACTGAAATATCTGAAATAAACCATAATGAAATCAAACTCGATTGAAATTGAATTGAACAGAAACAAGAGTTTATGATTCAGAAATAAATAGAATAAAAAAAAATCTGTATTGATGTCCATACCACTCTAAAAAAAATGATGGGTTCAATACAACCCAGCGCTGGGTAACATATGGACAAACCCAGTGACTGGGTTTTTTAATTAGTTTTATTTAACTCAACTATTGTTTAAAAATTACTATATGGCTGGCTTAAAATAAACCCAAAATAGGTTTTAAATTAAAAATCAGACACATAATTACTAGAGGCATCAGCAATAATCAAAAGGTGAAAATTTATTAAAAAGCAATTTAAAAATGTGTTTTAATTATTTATTCATTGTATAATGTTCATTTATTGAACATATTAATAAATGTTCATTTACAGCCTATTTTGGGTTCATTTTAAGCGAGAAATATAGTAATTTTTAAGCAATAGTTGAGTTAAATAAAACTAACCAGAAGGCTGGGTTAAACATTTAACCCAACAGCTGTGTCAAAACAACCCGATTGCTGGATTTGTCCATATTTCACCCAGTGCTGGGTTGTTTTTAACCCAGCATTTTTTAGTGTGTAAGGAAGGTTGCATCAATCTTTCTGGATAACTAAGTTTTGCTGGTATACAGCATTCTACCATATACTGATATGGTTAGTCCTGCACCAAACCACCATAAACCAGCCTGAACCAATAAATAAATTCAAGCTGGTCCAGTCTTACACTTACAACGCAAAGGAAGTAAACATCAAAGCAATTTGTAAAGTAAGGTACAATTTGCATGAATGTTTCTGATTTGTTCTGATTTTGACGTAACCATATCTTAGGGTGCGTTCACACTTGTAGTTTGGTTCTCTTGGTTAATTTGGTCTGGACCAAAAAAGAAAAAGATACATTTGGTCCTGGTCCACTTAGCATTCACACTGGCATTTCTAACAGCGCACCTGAAGATACTGAACCTAAAGGCATAGTCATACACTCACAACCAAATCTGATTTTTTGTATAGCTGTTCACATTGTTGTTTTAAATGTGGCCAATATCAGATTTACAGCATGCTCAAAAGAACAATACGAACAGGGTTTCCAGGTTTTCACAACAAAATCTGCTTAACTGCTTCTCAAAACTAGTCCAGAACAAGCCCAACCATGTTCAGGGGGGTAAATATCGAGTTAGTGGGGTCGCGTCAACCCATGAAGTTGAAAAACAACCCGCGACAGTGAAAAAACAGTGGGAAAAGTAGCATAGTTTTGAACCTTGTTTGTTTTGCTTGTATAAAGAGTTGTCACTGTAATACTTATGTACTTCCACAGATTTACTTCCACAACTGCCTTAATAACTTTGGGTATGTAAAATCGCAGAATTAATGACGGATGTCAATCTAGAGTGACGTTGAAGTCACATGAATTCTAATATGACTGTTCACACTACATTTAGTACCACATATGGAAGTGGCACAAATGGGAATTGAAAAGATTAGATTCCATGTGGTTTGTGCCATTCACATTGTCATGACAAAAACAGATCAGTCACATGTGAGCAAAAAATTCTGATTTGGGCCACATTTGACTGCAATGTGAACGTAGCCTTTGTGATGGATCTCACCAAACACCCCAAACAATAGGCGTGTTCGACTTAAAGCGGCACTTTGCAGACTGATCAGTGTTTGACATCAAAGTACCCATTTACCAGTTTGTCTGCTCAGTGCTGCTTTAAGTTGAATAGACCTATTGCTGGAGTCTGCTGGACTCCTGCAAACTCACGAAGAGCTCATAAAAAGCACTTTACCTCCTTGTTACTCCACGTTTGCCCTTTGCTCATTTTGTTTGGGATACACTGCTCGTTCCACGTCATCAAATCATGTTGCATAGCGTCGCATCTTGTCGTTACTTCCTGTTTTTGGTTCATTTGGAAGAAGTATTCGGTCTGTGTTGCATTCATATTTCATTTGAAGCAGACCAGAGTTTGTTTGGAAGCGGACCAAGACCCGTCTTTTTAGTGGTCTCAGTCCGCTTGTTTGGTGCCTACCAGGGTTCGGATGGCAGCTAATAGAGCAAACGCACCAGAGTTCGTTTTAAATGAACCAAACATGACAAGTATGAACACACTTTTAGTCTTCCTGGTTGACTGACAAAAACATCCAATGACTCCCCAAAAAATGCAGAAAACAATGCAATCTGATTGGAACTCACCATTTCAGCAATTTTATTTTTTTAGTATGCATGAAATGGTGCTTGAACAGTCGGTGGGCTAAGATTAGTCTAAGCTGGTCATTTCAGCAGGCATATATACATCAGTTAGCTGTATACTCAAGACAGTACACAGCAGAGTTGCTTGGCAACAAACTGCCCACCAGTGTGACACTAACGCAGCATGGTCTCACGTACCCCGGTATTACCAGCTCTCCTACTACACACACACGCTGAGGCTTGACTGTGAGTGAGAGTAGTGCTCTGGAGTTGGTCTAGAGCTTCAAAGTTCTCAGAACAGCTTCATGTAAATGGGTGTGCCGACTGTTATCGTTCACACACACATCCACAAACACACACACCCTCACTTTTATGCTACTTTCATTCACAAGATATTCTGAAGGAAAAGCAGTGACAGCATAAAAACACTTAAAAGGGTGGCAGGCGGAGATAGGATGGGCCAAAAGAAAAGAATTCAATTTGGAGTCGATACGACGCAAAGGCAAATAAATTCAGCGGGAGAGACAGATGGAGAGATGATAAAATATTGCGAGGACTAACTTTAGTCTTGAGGGATTGAGCGAGAGGATGGATGGATGGGCAGAAACGAAAAGAAATACAGAGATAGAGAGAGAGAAGATGAGAGGAAGCGAGGGAGAGCGAATGCTTCATTGGGGTTGTTAGTAGGTAAACGACCATCAATTGCTTTTGAGTGAAGTGAGTGTGACACCCTCTCATCTCTCTGCTCTCTGTCCGTTTCTCTCCACAGCAAAGCACTGCCTGACAAGTCTTCAAATCACTTTCGCTCACTCCCTTAAAGGAATAATTCACCTGAAAATGAAATTTCTGTCATCATTTACACACCCTCATGTCGTTCATTTCTTACATGGATCACAAAGAGAAACATTCTGCTTCCATTTTCCATGCAATTACAATGAATGGGTACTCAAAATTTCAGGCTTCAAATAGCACATTGAAGTACCATAAAAAGTCCCATATAAGTGGTCAGTACGATTTCAAACACTAATTTAAAGTCTTCTGATATATTTGTCAAAATATGACAAATTTTCTTGATAAACAGACCAAAATTTAAACTGATAGTTCACCCAAAAATGAAAATTATGTCATTAATTACTCACCCTCATAACATTACTTCATGTTTTTGGTTCGTTTAGAAGTATTCAGTCCTCGTTGCATTCATATTTCATTTGAATCGCACCAAAGTTCATTTGGAAGCGGACCAAGACCCATCTTTTTAGCGGTTTCAGTCCGCTTGTTTGGTGCCTACCAGGGTTCGGATGGCAGCTAATAGAGCAAACGCACCAGAGTTCGTTTTAAATAAACCAAAACATTTTGCCTCCATTTTCCATGCAATTACAATGAATGGGTACTCAAAATTTCAGGTTTCAAATAGCACACCGAAGTACCATAAAAAGTCCCATATAAGTGGTCAGTACGATTTCAAACACTAATTTAAAGTCTTCTGAGCCCATGTGACAAATTTGCTTGATAAACAGACCAAAATTTAAAGGGATAGTTCACTCAAAAATGAAAATTCTGTCATTTATTACTCACCCTCATGTCGTTCCAAACCCTTAAGACCTTCGGTCAACTTCAGAACACAAATTAAGATATTTTTGATGAAATCCAAGAGTTTACTGATTCTGACCCTGCATAGACAGCAATGCAACTACCACGTTCAAAGCCCAGAAAGGTAGAAAGGACATTGCTAAAATAGTCCATGTGACATGAAGCTACGAGAATACTTTTTATGTGCAAAAAAAAATAAAAATAACAACCTTATTCAACAATTTATTTTATTCTGTGTCAGTCTTCATGAGAGTGACCAATTTATTGTTTAAGTTGATTCAAGAACAAAACTGTCATAAATGTCACAAAAAAGGACATATTCTTCTGCCGCAGGGAAAAGAAGAAAACTGAAAAAGAGAAAAAACAGCAAGATAAAGGTATGTTAAGAAAATAAATGTTAACTAAACTAGCCTATGTTGCGAGCTAACGTTAGCATATCTTTTTGTTCTATTAAAGTTTGTTTTGTCAAAGAGAGTTATAATGCTATTTTTATGCATTCTGGGTTATTTACACTGTTAAAGAGTTGGATTCTCACGTTAAACATACCGAAGTTTCTGTGCCAAATATACGGTTTCATATACGTTTCTGAAAGGTTTTTTTCGATCATAGCTCTTTATGACGTCATGAAAGGTGGAATGCCTTGTATGTGCCCTTCTCCCAGCAACAAAAGTGAGAGCAAGAGCATGCCCATCAGAGCGCTTCATTTGGGTTGCAGAAGTCATCGGCAATGCACAGAATGTGCTCAAGAAGAATGTTCCCAAAGAACTGTGTTTTGGATGTTAAGGAAAGATAACTTTGTTTAGCTTACCAAAGAATCCAGTGTTACGTAAACAGTGGATGCAGTTTGTTTTTCTGGGGCAGCAATGGAGTTTCGCAAGTGTGTTTGTTTGTTCCCGTCATTTCGGTGACAAATGTTTTGTAAACAAAGCCCAGTTCGACACTGGATTGCACATTGCTGGAAACTGAAAGATGGGGCAGTTCCAATGATAACTGATCGCGGTCATGATTCGCAACTGCAGGCGGTAGGTAAAACTGCTTCAAATTTCTGTGTTTTATTGGCAATTCTCTAGTAAGTGCTCGACTCTATAGTTCCACCCACGGCACGCCTTCAGGAACTCGACTGTTTTCAAAATGAAGCGTAAAGCTGTTTCTGTCTTTTATAAATCTGATAAAACTACAGACTCTTCAGAGATTCCATAGATTCTCAAGATTAACACGAGATTGGCAGAAATTGTGCGTGTTATGTTTCCTTTAAACATTCGTAAACAGTCTTGACATCTTTATATAATATAACATATTACTTTAGATTAAAGTTTTAGATTAAAGTGTTTGTCTTCTGTGTAAATATAACTTTCCTGGGTATATATTTTTGTAATAGAAACAAGCTTGTGTTTCATAAACTTGGTACTGATAACAGCTTAGCATTATTTACATTAGCCTACTCTTTGGGTGTTTGCTATTGTATTCCGATATCATTATGCCTCAATTAGCTATTTATAGATTAAGAGTTGTTTTCAGTGTACAGATGGCTTGCTACTGTGTTTAATAATTTATGTCGTTAAAATAACATTCTGTTCCATCCACTATACTCTCAGGAAACTTCCCTAGAAACACTAGTTAGTTAGAAGAAGTGGGGTTAAAGTGCAAATTGACACCTGGTCAATTTTTGTGGGTTTGCTACTGTCACAATTAAACACCATAGAAGGGTGTAAACATGCCAGGCAGACAGTGTCAGCTACAATAAATAAAATTGATAATAGGTGTGTTAGTTCCCTTCCGAGGGAACTCTCACCGCGTCCCCTAGGGGTCGCTATTGGGGAACGCTGCAGCGTGACTCGTGTCTGAAGAATGCATAGAAAAACTCCATGAAATGGCCGGCGACAGCGTATGACGTCACTGCGGCGCGCACGTCGCTGCTGGTACGTCACTACCGGGCGACACAGTATAAAGAGTCGCCGAAGTAAACATACAGCCTCTTCGCTGTCTTCAGCATTCTCTTTGTCTAGGAGTGCATATTCTCTCACCGGAGGCCTGCTTGTGACGTGTGTGGTAATCTGATACCCGCACTTTCACACCGCCCGAGCTGTGAGGGGAGAACGCAAGCAAGATTACCTCTTGAGAGAGTAGAATGCGATCGGTGCATTCATTGCTTGTTTGTAACGAGAGGCACGCTCTCATACCCACTTGCTACGACTCTCTGCTACGTGGGTGTGGTAAATTACAGCTCGTTCAGCTCCCGAGGGACTAATGGGCTTATTGCGAAAATGCAGTACGCAAAGGAGGGAGGTGAGTTTCTCTGTTCCTCATTTTGCATGAGTGTGTTTGCCTCTCTCGGCATTAACAGACGCATTCGCGGCGTCGCCAGCGGCTCCTTGCTCGTTTTATTCCCGAGGGAATTTGGCGTCTGGGCGGAGTTTGTTTAGCTCCCGCGGGAGCCGAATATGTGCTGCGCGTCGCGATTGTGGAGTTAATTTACTGCCATAAAATATGTATGTGCATGTATATGTATATACATATGCATGTTATATATGCGTATATGTGTACATATAAAGGGGAGAGATTTTCCTAGACTAGTTCGACCATGATTATGCAGATCATGGCAGAACAGTCTTATTAACTGCAGCTGTCTGAGGCTAGCTGTATGTTAACTCTTCCTACTTTAGGGCTGGAGGCTTTCAGTCAGTTTTTACCTCTGGTAGTCCTTCCTACACATACAGATATCTGCGGATATCTGTGTGTGGGCTTACTGATTACTTTTTGTTTAGAAACATAAAAGTAGTTCTTTTAAGCTCTTGCCTAGATGGTGCTGTCTCCCCTGCTAGGGTTTAAATAGACAGCCCACTCTGCTGGTTTGGGCTGTTTTCAGGAGGACTAACCAGAGGTCTTTCACTGATCTGTTAGTTTTTTCCAGGCTTTGGCTTTTCTGGATTTACGTGATTTGGGCTAGGTAGATCACTGCCTTTGAGTCCTTCACTCCATGAAGGCCCAGGTCCGAGCCCTACAACATGAGCTCCCTGCACGCAGCGGTTCTTATAAGAACCTCCATTAACCGATGGTCTGGATTTTAACTCCTTAAACATGTTTTGTTTAAGTTGGAGTTAAATGCAGGTCACTCATGGGTGAGTACGATCCATATTTTTCTTTTAATAAAGAAAAGGAACGTAATACTGTCTCAGGCCTGTGTGTTGTGTTTTTGCTTTTCAGAGAAAAACATGATGAGTTCACGGCGGATGCTCCCCCTCTGATCCTACGGGTTATGGTTATGGCAGTGTTCGTCCTATCCACGCCACAGGTCGTGCGGTAAACCACCCTCTCAGCATATGTTAGACATAGGACTTAGGTCCTCTTCAAGGTAAGCTCCCTAAGTTTCCTTCTTAGGATTGCCCTTGGCATGTTTAACATTTGTCCTTTGCAGGCCTTTTTTCTGAGAATCCCTCTTCCAGACTCTCTCTGTGGACTTTAGATCCTGTGAAGTGATCTTATCAGCCGTAGGTTCTTTCCAGCACCTCCTGAGTTTTGTCTCCGAGGAGCAATTTCTCAGTTCTCCAGTAACTAAAGTAGTACTCCCCTTTCCGCGGAAAGGGTTTATTCAGAGTACCGCTTCTCACGGACAAGCCAGGTTTTCTCCCCGGTTCATCTGGGTTAGGAGCCTGTCCCTCTTGTCCAGGCTGATTCTCACTCTTCAGGCTCACACTCGAGCTGGGCTCTCCCCTTCCCAAGGGAAGGGTCCCTAACGAGCGCCCCCTCGGCGGGATGGGCGTTCCTCCCTGGCCTTCAGGGTTAGGAGTCTATCCTCATAAGTTCCTGCTCCGGGGGATTTATGTCCCGTTGAGACAGGAACATAAGTCCACCTAGACTGGGGTCTGTCGATCCCCGTTAGCCCGAGGGCAGGGTCGATTCAACCGAGGTAGTACTCCCCTTTCTGCGGAAGGGGTTTATTTAGAGTACTGTTTCTCGCTGACAGAGCCAGGTTCTCCTCCCGGTTCATCTGGGTTAGGGGCCTGTCCTTCTTGTCCAGGCTGATTCTCACTCTTCAGGCCTCACGCACGAGCTGGGCTCTCCCCTTTCCGAGGAAAGGGTCCCCTATGAGCGCCCCTTGTCAGGACGGGCGTTCCTCCCTGGCCTTCAGGGTTAGGAGTCTGTCACCATGACTTTCCAGGAGCTCCCTTCTCAGGAACTTGAAGTAACTTTAGTAGCTCCCCTTTCCGCGGAAAGGGTCCTCTCAGAGCTCTTCAACGACAGCAGCTCACCTTAATTCAAGGTTCGTCAGTAGCACCACTGTCGTGTGGACAAATTCCCCTCTGTTTGGGTAGAATCTGTCATCAGGCTTCCTGAGTCAGGTATGATTGCTCCCCTTTTGAGAAAGGGTTCCTCTCGAGCGCTGCTCCTGGCAGGAGGAGTAAGCTCCCCTTCTGAGGAAGGGTAAAATCCGAGCGCTGCCTCCTGGCAGGCGGGTTTTCCTCTCTGTTAATCAGGGTTAGGAGCCTGTCTGCGCCTGACTTCCGGGTCGAGTGTCTCCTCCCCTTCAGGCTTTATGATTTGAGCACGGCTCCTAGTGGGATGAGTATGCTCCCCTTCCGAGGAAGGGTAATTCCTGAGCACCACCTTCTCCTAGTAGGCATCCATGTGGACTGGGTCTAGTATGCTCCCCTTTACACTAAAGGGTCCCTTCAGAGCATTGCCCTTTTTAAGGACGGATGTTCCTCCCTGCAAGTCGGGGTTAGGGGTCTGTCCGCTGTCTGCGTCCACTATCATGATGGTCAGTAGCTCCATGATTTCATCGGTCGACTAACAGTTTGCGGACTGTCTGTCCTGATTGGGGTGTAGCATTGCTCCCCTCTCTAAACAGGGAGGGTTCCTCCCCTATTTTAATTCTTGTCATCCTATGACAAATATGGAGCTTTAATATAAGTGTCCCACGCTAAACCCTGGGCACTTTCTGAAGTCCACAATAGTGGTAAGTGCGCACAGGATCTTTGTGCACTTCCTAAAATCCACATAAGTGGTAAGTTCCCACCAAGTTTTTGGTTTCTTTCTAAAATCCTATACGGTATGGGTTACGCGGTACTCGTTCCCATTTTTTGAGTTGGTTTAAAACCCCGGCCTCCCTGGGCCCAACTTCACTCGATATCACCTCAGATATCTCCTGACCATCTGTTATCCAGGGTGCGTTATCTGAGGATAACCCCTACTAGAACGGTCTCTGTCTTGGGACAGGCCTGTTAGTCGCTATTTCTGAGTCAGTTCACTGAGGGAACTAGACTCGGTAGTACTGGCAGTTCCTGTTCTAATTAAGTCTAAGTATTAACTTAGCCGTTCCTCCGAAGGAATCTCCGATTTCAACCTGAGCTGTGCTCTGGGTCCTTTGACCCATTCAGGTAAGTGAGTAACAGTTCAGGCTTTGGCCGGGGAGGTTACGTTCTGACAGCTGTCACCTCGTCCTATAGGGATAATTCTTCACAGAATTTACACTTAGTGCTCGCTACTATGCACTCCCCTCAGCATGGAGACGTTGGTATACCGTTCCCCAATAGCGACCCCTAGGGGACGCGGTGAGGGTTCCCTCGGAAGGGAACGTCTCTAGGTTACGTATGTAACCCTAGTTCCCTGAGAAGGGAACGAGACACCGCGTCCCCTAGGCTTCTTCCCATGCTTCGGACGAGAAGCTTCAGACAGTGAAGCGGCTGTATGTTTACTTCGGCGACTCTTTATACTGTGTCGCCCGGTAGTGACGTACCAGCAGCGACGTGCGCGCCGCAGTGACGTCATACGCTGTCGCCGGCCATTTCATGGAGTTTTTCTATGCATTCTTCAGACACGAGTCACGCTGCAGCGTTCCCCAATAGCGACCCCTAGGGGACGCGGTGTCTCGTTCCCTTCTCAGGGAACTAGGGTTACATACGTAACCTAGAGACGATTTATAGTGTGCGAATAATCAAGCATTGACAATAGTCAATCATATTGGCAGCCCAGAGGGGCCCCCAATCTGCTTAGGGCTCCATAAAGGCTTGGGCCTGCCTTAAGGGTGAGAAATTAATGACAGCATTTTCATTTTTGGGTGAACTATCCCTTTAAAGGCTGAAATACACTTTATGACTTTCGCCCAGATTTTTGCAGTGTTTTTCAATGCTAGTTTTTTTGTGAGTTTTACAGTTGACAGATTTCACAGAAAATCACACTCTTAGACAAAAACCTTTTGAACAGTGCACGTGTGCCTTATTTTCCCCTAAAGGGTGCATATTAGTACCTTAAAGGTAGATATTAGCACCTAAAGAGTTCATATTAGTAGCCAAATGGTACAAATTTGCACCTTTTGAAAAGGTACTGCCACAGCCACAGCTTGTACCTTTTTTCTGAGTGTGCATGATGGGCACAGACTCGAATTTTTTAGCTTTAGACTATAATTCCTTCTAGTCTGACAATATCAAACATGTTAGATATTTTGAGCTGCATGAAGCATGAAGGCTGTAGCATGTAATTTGTGAATGAATCATTTGAGCCATCATTTACATTACAAATCGGAGTCTGAAAGAATCGTTCACATATTGAATGGAGTGACTCAATCTGGGTGTTGCAGGGAAAGTTATTATTGGATAACTTAAATTATGGACTGTTCATCAAGCAAAGCTATAGTATGGACCACTTTTAAAATCCAGTTGAGGTCAAAAGTTTACATTCACATTGCAGAATCTGCAAAATAATAATTACTTCACCAAAATAGAAGGGATCCTACAAAACGCATGTTATTTTTTTTTATTTAGTACTGTCCTCCTGAATAAGATATTTCACATAAAAGACATTTACATATAGGCCACAAGAGAAAATAATAGTTGAATTTCTAAAAATGACCCCCGTTCAAAATTTGGTTCTTAATGCTGTGTTGTTACCTGAATGATCCACAGCTGTTTTTTTATTGATGTTGCAGTAAGAGCCTTCTGTATCTCATAAAGGACAATACTAAATGAAAAAATATGACGTTTATGCAAAATAAAAAATAAAAAATTACCATCTTCATTCGGTTCAAAAGTTTACACCCCTGGCTCTTAAAACATTATTTTTTTCTTCTGAATCATCAGTGAGAATTTAGACCTAGTCCCTCAGTTGTCCTCAATGTAAAACGATGGATCTCTAAATCACACAGTCATTGTTGGAAAGGGTTCAAATACTCAAAAATGCTGAAAAACCAAAGAATCTGTAGGACCTATAGGATTTTTCTAAAGAACAGTGGGCAGTTTAACTGTTCAGGGCAAACAAGGGACTCTTGAACAACTATAACTAAACAAAAAAAAAACCCAGCTGGATCATTCAGGTAACAGCACAGTATACAGAAACAAATGTTAGTAAACTTTTGAACAGGGTCATTTTTATAAATTCTACTGTTTTCTCTTGTGTACTATAAATGTCTGTTATGTGAAATATCTCATTCAGGTCAGTACAAGGTTTATGAAAACTTTTGACTTCAACTGTACTTTTATGGTGTGTTTGTATTATTTTCAAAGCCTGAAAGCCTCATTCACAAAGAAAACTAATTCATGGAAGAGAGGACCAGGGCAAGCATCCAAACTTCACCTTCTGTACTCTACAACAGACAGGAAAAGACATACTTCAGAAGACAGATGAAATACGGTTTTGGAACAACATGAAGATCAGTAAATGACAGCATTTTCATTTTTGGGGTGAACAATCCCTTGAAATCCTTACCCTGTCATTTTTTTATAAGAAAATGTTACAAAACTGTCCTCCCAGCTATGCAGAATGCAGAATTTTTCTTACTTCTCTTGCTTTCATTTTTACATGCTGAGGCTATCTGGGGACAGATCAGGGATGGAGTGAGAAATAAGGGAATATGTGAAGGAATGACTGCAGGTAGAAGATGTTAAGGCAGGAGAAATGTATGTTGTAAATGATAGAAAGAGGCCGGGATCAGAGAAGAGGAAAAAACACAGACTCAGAGATCAGTGGAGAACAGATGGAAATAGAGACTTGGAATCAAAGACGAGCGAAAACACAGAGGAGCGCTGATCGGATTCAGCTGTTGTCTTTAAAGAGTACGCACATGCGCTCCAGGTGGATACACGGCGCACAAATAGCTGCTTCAAAACCTTCTGAAGAGGCTAGACAGACAAGGTTACAACCACCAGCCGCTGACCACAAGAAAGCAAGTAAATCAAAAACAGAGAGACAGCAAAAACAAGACTCTAAGAGGCGAGAAGGGGAATGAAAGATCTTGGAGGAAAATGAAGAGTGTGTCAGAGAGAACAAGCAGAACAATCGTGCTGAGGTGCGTCTGGGCTCGCTCTCTCTGTCTCTCTGATAAAGGAAATGTTGCAGCGGTGTATTTGTGTCTCTGGAGAGAAGAACAGCGAGAGAAAAGAGACAAAGAACAAAACAACTGAAAAATGAGGACAAGCTGAAATACTGTACAATAAACTATCACTAAACTAATACACAAACATTGGCACAACGCCATAGTTGAAATACAGTATCGGCGCCTCGCAATCTTTCATAAACATGCTGCTTAAACAGACAAACAAACCCCATCTTGAGCAAATAAGAAAAACAAGAAAACATCTAACAAAATAAAATGAAATTTTAATCAATGGGCCTTTGAATTAGCGCTGTCATTAAGTAAACAGAAACAAGGCGCATGAAATATTCATGTGGCACTCACATTCATTAAGGAACTGGCCCTCGAGGGCCCCCATCAGAACTGGGACATTTCATGATGCATGGAAAGAGAGAGAGGTCCAGAAGATCGTGGGAGCAGAATGATGAAAGAATGAAGACAAATGGTGGAAACAAGGATGAGAGATCACAGATACAGAAGACGACAAAAAGACTGTTGAAGAGGGTGAGATGATAGTATAGAGAAGAAAGGACAACAACAATTATGAGAAAACAACAGCAACGGGAAGAAGGCAGTGAGGTATGTGACAGGGAGGAGAAGGACTCAGAAAATCAGCTGAACCTGAAAGAAATGTACAACACTTCTTCAATAAAAGCAATATCAAGATAGAACAAGCATAAAGGAAAAAGTACATGTATATAGACTAATATCCTCAAAATAGAAATGCAAGAGACTCAATATGGTAAAGTTCAAGGCGAAACAGCATAACGCATTCCTCAGCATATGGAGTCTATAACACACTGATTACGCAATACATCAAACTACTGTACAACAAATCTTTCAGAACAGAAATAATACCTGGGGTATATAATGGGGTAATGCATTACAAGTAACGTAAGTTACATAATTAGATTACTTTTTCAAGTAACTAGTAAAGTAATGCATTACTTTTTAATTTAAAAGAAAATATCTAAAGTAATGCCAGTAACTGATCGAGCCATTTATTCATCGAAAGCTCTCCTGTTGAGAGAAATGTGTAAAATGCGAACAAAATCGTGGAATCTATTCATAAAAATAGAATTTACTGTATAACACGGAATGTTATGGAATTTGTCAACTTTGAATGAATTAATCACAAGTATGTTAGTACACTTAAATTGTTAGTGTTATGAAATATTAAACCGCAAAATGTTTATATAAATTAAATATATAAATAAGGACATCACACAACATTTCATTAATTTAAAATAAAATAAAGTTTATTTCATTTTCATTAATTAAAAGATTAATGATATAATGTTTTATGCTTTCATTTGATAACCAGAAAACGTAAACTGGGATTTTTTTTTTTAATTCATAGGGTAAACATGTCATTTTTGTTATACTTTTAATAAATTGATGTGAAATTGTATAGGTTTTATAACTGTAATCATTTAAACATGTTTTTTGATTAATTCTATTTAATTTAGCCATTAAAAAGGTGTTAAAGAAAAATTTAAAGAGAAAAAAATTGAATCTAGGAAAATGTAAATGGACAAAATGGAATTTAGAAAAAATAAATAAAACAGAATTTTGGAAAGAAAAAAAAATAAAACAGATTTCATAGTGTCCTAAGTAAGATGTTACTTTAGTGAACATGCAATAAATACATCTCACTCATAGATTCAGTATTCCTTGAAATGAATACAAACAGGGAAATCAATTTGTATGTTAAAAATACAAATATCCTTTATGTATTTAATCCCATTTTACTAACCAGTATCTTTGCTGCTGATGTTCAATGATCCAATTCAACTAATAGGCAAAAATGAGTCAAGATAAACTAACATAAATTTGTTGTGCCATTCTTTTTTTTTTTATTGCTGAAGAGTGTTGAACTTTCTTCTTCTGCATTCTACTGTACAACATGAATTTACTTTCCCTTCAGCCTGAGGCTTTTGGTATAAAAAGGCTTTTACATTTGCCAAAAATAGTACTTTTTATATTAAAAACAAACAAGCAAGACCTGCTGAGATTTAAAAAGTAAAGCAAAAGTAAAGAACGGATCACTTTCCAAAAAAAGTAACTGAGTAATGAAATTAGTTGCTTTTTTAAAGTAGTAACACAATATTGAAATGCATTTAAAAGTAACTTTTCCCAACACTGGATGTCACACGGAATATTCTATCAATGTCTTAACTACCTTTTTGGACCTTGAAAGTGGTAGTTGCATTGCTGTCAACTCAGGGTCAGAAAGCTCTCAGATTTCATCAAAAATATCTTAATTTGTGTTCCGAAGATGAATGAAGGTCTTACAGGTTTGGAATACATGAAACATAACAGAATTTTCATTTTTGAGTGAACTATCCCTTTAATCCCTCAAAAACATGTCAAGTGTTTATCTGAAAATATTGACTCCTGGCATGAGAACAAGCACTACAGTATTGAGGTAAATATCAAAATAACAGTTTCTAATAATTATTTAATTGATTTTTTGTGTGTGTTTTGTTTTGTTTCCTAACACTAAGAGCCATAGTAGTCAAGGTCACATCCTGATATCAAAGCTGTCATGAACACTGGGAAAAAAAAAGTATCAAGGTTTCCACAAAAATATTACAGCTGTTTTCAACAATAAGAGTTTCTTAAGCATCAAATCAGCATATTGGAGTGATTTCTGAAGGATTGTGTGATACTCTACAGGATCACAGGAATAAATTACATTTTAAAATATATTCTGAATATATTACTCATAAAACGAAGCCATTTTGAATAACATTTTACAATATTACTATGTTTAATGTATTAAATCTAATGTAAAAAAAACTCTTACTGATCCTCAGCTTTAAACACGCATGAATCACATTATAAGCCCTAGCTGTTGAAGCATGTAGGACATTTAGTATCTCAAGTTCTCCGCTAAGTGTCTGATGGTGACTCTGCCCTCGGGCACCACGCAGGGAGTTCTCTGATGAACAAAGCCTGGGGTTAAATTAACCCGTAAAATCAAACAAAGGATTATACGTACGCTGATGGGTTAAATCAACCATTTAATGACTGAACTTTCGACTACACACTGGTTAAATCCTGAAGGAAGTGTCTATCTTACAATGCCATCCATGTTTTCGAAACTGATAACACTGGGGTTCATAAAGCATTTTGTCCTGTATTCTAATGTTGCTTACTTCATAAATACCCCACTTTGAAAAGAGCATAGATGTGTTGAAGTGATGTATTGAGAAGAAAGATGCAAGCACACACAAAACAAGATAGAGAGAGAGAGGAAGATGAAAGAGGAGAAAAGAGAGCAGACTGAAAGAGTAAAGTGATTGATTTTCACACAGTTCTAAAGCCCTCTCTCCGGAGAGAAGGAACGAGAGAAAGAGGAAGAAAGAGGGGAAGAAATAAAAGGGACTCTTCGCTGTCCTCTAGTTACACACATTTATTTCGGCCCTTTATCTACCTTCGCTTCCTTCCATTCACTCGCGCTCTCACGGTCAACTTTTATTCAAATAATGTTCCCATAGCCACCTGAGCTCTCCGCCACATGGGAGGAGAAAATAAGAGACTGAATGGAAAGAAGAAAAGAGGATACAAAAGTTTCGAAACGTAGTGTCGAGAGATCCAACAAAACAGACTGATGGGCGGTGGTTGCTGAAATAAAAGAGCAAGCAGGTCAGGTGAAGATTCAGTTTGAGCAAACAAAGAACTGAGGCGTGTTTTAAAGTGTTCAGCAATAGTTGAGCTTCAATGCCTGCCATACAAAGAAGGCCAAATAATAAAAATAGATTTAACTATATAAATGTGGTGCATACACACAATATATAATGTATAAACACTTTCTTTTTTGTAGCTATTTCATCTGGGACTGATGTGTTCTGGATTTCTTATTTGACCCAACACTAGAAAGTCAAGAGTAAAATTCAATTGCTCACAGATTACATGCATATTTCAGAAGCTCTCGTTTCTTTTAAGCATCAACTGACTCAAAAATCTGTGTATAACTACATGCTTTCTAAAATATCTCAATTTATTACAATTCATCTTTTTTGTAATGTAATATTATAAGTCTGCTTTGGGCCAAACATAAGCTCTAATGGAGATGATGCAATTACTCACTGTTTACAGTAAGCTCCACTGCTTTTTAAATGATTTTCTATTTAAACCCGAACTAGACGGACGTCTTTGGTCCTTTTTCTGCATCCTGCACTCAAGACACTGCTTTCTTTTCCTGTCATCAGCGCAACAGCTCTGCAGTTACTACTGTCTCATTTTTAAGAGCGTAAGATCATTCCCTTATGTCACTCAAAATTAAAAGGAAAAAAAATGGACAACACTTCAACTCCAGGCGGATGAAGAAAATGGTGCTTCGTAGGTAATTTTGGATGACTGACACCATTAACTTAACCAGTATTTTGGTACTGATGCAGGGTCAGGAATTAACTTTTCCATTAAGGGGCAATATTTGCCACCTGGAATTGATTTTTATAATCACCCTATTTTAAAAAGCATATGTGACCCTGGGCCACAAAACCAGCTGTAAAGGTCAATTTTTGAAATTTAAAGCTAAATAAATAAGCTTTTCAATTGATGCATAGTTGGGATAGGACAATATTTGGCCGAGGGTGCAAAAAAATCGAAATATTGAGAAAATCACTTTTAGGTTGTCCAAATGAAGTTCTTAGCAATGCATATTACTAATCAAAAATTAGGTTTTGATATATTTACGGTAGGAAATGAACAAAATATTGTCACGGAACATGATCTTTAATTAATATCCTAATGATTTTTGGCATAAAAGAAAAATCTATAATTTTGATCCATATAATGTATTTTTAGCTATTGCTACAAATACACCCATGCTACTTAAGACTGGTCTAGGGTCACATATGTTTTCTATTATGTCAAATACTTATTTTAAACTGTTGTCAATAACAATAGGCTGTTTAAAATAGTATCTAAATTATACATGTAAAAAACAGGAGCTCCCAGGGCCGCAATATTCTGTCAAAAATACATTATTGTAGATTATTGCTCTTTATATTGAAAAAATATTATTAATATCGATATAGAAAAACAATACAAATATTTTTCATTTTGGGCATGTCACCTTCTGGCTTCATCGACAAACATGTTGGTCCATGACGTTGGCCAATCACTGAAGCTACGAAAACGTCTTGGTTACGTATGGTAACCCTCGTTCTCTGATAGAAAGAACTAAGACGTTGTTTCGAATGTACGACACTAGGGGTCGCTCGTGAAAGCCCTAATGTTGTGCATTCGACACAATTTCGAAGTGAACGACAGAAGGGGAATGTCTTGGTTACATATAGTAACCCTCGTTCCCTGATGGAAAGAACGAAGACGTTGTGTCGAAATGTACGACACTAGGGCTTTCAAAAGCGACCCCTAGTGTTGTACATTCAACACAACGTCGAAGTGAATGACAGAAGGCGAACATCTTGGTTAGATATGGTAACCCTCGATCCCTGATGGAAAGAACAAAGACGTTGTGTCGAATGTACGACACTAGGGCTCTCAAGAGTGACCCCTGAGATCGACCCCTAGTGTCGTACATTAGACAACGTCAAAGTGAATGACAGAAGGGGAACAATATTTTATTTACATTGTATCTGAACTGTGTTATTAATGACGAGGGAATTCACGAGTGTCTGCACTCAACAACAGCTCTAGCACTTTTAGTGCCGACTAATCCAAGCATCTCTGATTGGCACGTTTTCAGCATTAACTAATCTAAAGTGCCTCTGATTGGCCAATGCATTTGTAAGTTCATCTGAAACTTGTTTGATTGGTTATAAGGCTCAACGCTGCACAAAACAGCACTTTAAAGCAATCTAATGCAGTGTGAATCTAAATGTAATTCAGTGAATTGACACTTTTCATTCTTTCTCACATTTCATTTTAATCATGACAGGGGCATTTATTCCTGACCCTGCATAGACAGCAACACAACTGACACATTCAAGGCCTAGAAATAACATTTAGACTGTATTTCTGATCAAATAAAGCAGTAATTGATGTCAAAAAAGATGAATACGTTTTGATTTAAAGGTCAGAATCTATAGCTTACATGAATTAAACGAAATCACAAATATAAAATTATTTTATATATAGATTTATTCATTAATGTGTAATGTGTTATTTTTTAACAAATTATGAGCTCTAGAAGATTTTCAGAATTTTCAGAACTCTTTTGCTTTAGAACATCTACAAATGTTAAATCTTAAAATAAAATGTTAAGGTTACCACTGCATTTTTCTGAATATATGCTGAATGCAGCAATTAATATAGTTTATTTATAGTTAAAGCTTCAATGCACTGTCACTATTGTTTATTGTTTATTTAATTCCAACAAATAAGTTAAAAACTAACCAAAATTAAAAATTATTTGCTTATAATTTTCATACAGGAAAGACTTGGTGTTGTTTGGAAAACAAAAGGAAATATATCAGTTTCAGCATCGACTACTGGCCAAAATGAGTTTAAAAAAATATCGGCATATCGGATATCATTAAAATTCCAATATTTATAAATAGTCCATATGACATTTATGAAGCTTTTGTGCACAATAAAAAGAAAACATAACGGCTTTATTTCAATTTCTTCTCGTCCCTGTCAGTAAACACGTGTCGTAGTCTGGCAGAGAAGAGAAAAAATTGTTGAATAGAGTTAAGCCTTTCTGGACCTTGAACATGGTATTTGTGTTGCTGTCTATGCAGGATCAGAAAGCTCTCTGATTTTAACAAAAATATCTTCAAATGTCTTCCAAAGATGAATGAAGGTCTTATGGGTTTAGAACAGAATGAAGGTGAGAAATAATGACAGAATTTTCATTTTTGGGTAAAGTACTACTCGGGATCTTTCTTAGTGGAAACATTTGAAATGCAGGAAGCCTAAGCAAGTCTCAATTCGCTCTCCATTTGATCTCATTGCTTTCTAAGGAGAAAAAACTGAAAAAGTAAGGAGAATTTATTGGTGATTTATCTTTCCTAGAACGAAAAAGAACAAGACAGAGGGTGACAGAAATCAGGAGTGAAGGGTGCTGTACTGGACCAGAGAGATACAGTGTCATAAATGTCACGCCACTAATGCTCCCCCAAGGCTGCCTCTCTCTCACTCAGTGCATATCTGTGTGTGTGCGAGTGAAAGAGAATGACAGTCACAGGCATATAGACTGCAGACACTCTGGCATATATTCGCCTTACTCTTGTTTGTATTTAAGCACTTCAATTTCCGCCATCTGCTCCAAAATCCCGAAGAAAAGAGGCAGGAACATAATGTAACCACTTCTCTTTAAAGAAAGCGGCTAAAAAAACGAGGAGGAGGAGTAGAGGAAATGAGGTGGAGAAAGGGCACTGTTTGTGTCGGCGGAAATTATCATTAATAAAATCTAAAAATAACACTGGCACTCAGAAAGATGACTGAGTTATAGCGCGAGGCAGAGCGGTAATTACGGCCGGCTATCAGAACGCACGCTTACATTAAATATTAAGAGAAGAACCGGTGCACACGTCTCATACATTTGAACGTCCTCCAGCGGCGCTTTGAACAAAGTGCATAGACTAGGCCTATTCCTGCTGAGAGCGCAGACTGAAGCAGGCTGATAATTTGCCCTCAGCTTTAGTTCTCCAACAAGCAACGCTCTCATAATAAGTGCGGAATCTGTCGCTCAATGGTGAATTTGTTCAGCAAACAAGCTGTTTTTATCTATAGAAAGGCGAAATTATCTATTCAGCGCTGAGTATTTCAATATCTTTTCTTACTGTGTTCAAAAGAACACAAACAAAGCCACAGGTGCACTCACACAAGTGTGCTTCCCAATGCCACCTGATGGAACGACGATTAAAGGTCTGACACCAAGAACAACCACTTCATTGAAGTCTCGTTTAAATACAGTAAGTGATACTCACACACATCCTCAGGCTAGATATGCTGATTTTAGCTTACACAAATGCACATGTATGGTTATTGGTTTTTTTTTTTTTTGGTTTGCAGTCGCCTGCTCGTGCCTGTGGGGACACTACATAGATACATGAGCTTTCATTTTGCATCAGACACAAATGCGTGCCTGTGGACTGACTGTATCAAAGTCAACAGGCTTACAAATGTATAAACCCCATTTCATCATACAGTACAAACAAAAACAAGCACATACACAAATGACCGCGCCAGTAAACTCCCACTAGGATGCTTCACAGTCATACTTCAGTACACAAATACACTTACGAGCTAATAGATTCTGTTAGATCTATGAACTTCACCTGCGGGGTGGTTCAATAAACAAATGTAAATATACATATGCTACTCAACAGGCGTTCCCATTATGAAAGGCATCCAGTCTTGACTTTCCATAACAGGAATCACTATTTGTGCATATCTGCATGAATGGTTCAGGAGGGAAACTGAAAATATTTTAATTTAATTGGCATTAATTTATTTTAAAATAAATTAAAAATGTGATTCATTGACCTGAAAACACCTCTTCTATGATGAACATTTAATTTTGAAATATTAAACAATTTAAATATTTTTGTAGTGGATGAAAGTAAAAATAAAATAACCATGAAAGAAAGAAAGAATTTTTTTAAAAGTGACCGAGGTGATACAATTATACTGACTTTATAATGAAAAAGCCTGATTAAAGGGATAGTTCACACAAAAATGAAAATTCTGTCATTAATTGCTCTCCCTCATGTCATTCCAAACCTACAAGACCTTTGTTCGTCTTCCAGACACAAATTAAGATATTTTTAAAGAAATCTGAGAGCTTTCTGACCCTGCACAGACAGCAACTGACCAGTTCAAGACCCAGAAAGGTAATAAAGAAAAAAAGAGTTGAACAAAGTTGTTATTTTAGTTTTTATTTGTGCACAAAAAGTACTGTCATAGCTTCATAAAATAACGGTTGAACCACTGATACCACCATTTTATCGATGTACTTACTACCTTTCTGCGCCTTGAACATGGCAGTTGCATTGCTGTCTATGCAGGGTCAGAAAGCTCTCAGATTTCATCAAAAATATCTTAATTTGCGTTTCAAAGATGAACGAAGGTTTTATGTTCTTGGAATGACATGAGGGTGAGTAATTAATGACAGAATCATAGTTTGGCGTAATTTCATATTTTTATTTCTTAGAAATGTAAAAGTTTTGACTATTTATTAACACTGGGAAAACTTTTAATCAAAGTCATGCGGTGCAACCAACAAGCAGAGGAGAAAACAGGAACATACGCAACCCCTTGTGACGCTATATTAAGGTCAATACGTCTTTGAAATATCAGCTACTTTGACATTTTTGACAAAACAAGGTTGTCAAATAACAAAACGTATGATACTTATGAATTAATTCATGTGATTTATCATAAAAAAGTAATCCTTTCAAGGTGTAAATAAATTATGCATCACTTTTTCTTTAAAGTTACATCACTTTTAGAGTTATTAGATTTACATTAATAAAAATTATTTCAAATGAGATGTTTCATGGAGGCTTTTTGTCATTGGCAGACAAAGAGATTGTCTTAGATCTACACTGCCAGACAAAAGTTTGGGATCAGGATAATTTTTAAGTTTCTAATTCTCATCAAGGCTGTGTTTATTTGATTAAACATACAGAAAAAAATGTAATATTGTTTTAATATAAAACAATGATCTTATATTTTAATAAACATTCAAAAATCAAATTTATTTCAGTGATCAAAGCTGAATTTTTCAACATCAATACTCCAGTATTCAGTGTCACATTAACCTTCAGAAATCATTCTAATATACTGATTTATTATCAGTGCTGGAAACGGTTGTGTTGCCTAATATTTTGTTGGAACCTGTGATATTTTTTCAGGATTTTTTGATGAATAAAAAGTTAACAGCATTCATTTAAAATAGAAATCTGTTCCAACAATATACACTACTGTTCAAAAGTCTGGGGTCAGTACATTTTTATTCTTTTTCTAAATTTTTTGAAAGAAATTCATACTTTTATTCAACAAGGATGTGTTAAATTGGTAAAAAGTGATTAGAAAAGTTTTTATTCTGAATAAATGCTGTTCTTTTTAGCATTTTATTCATCAAAGAATCCTGAAAAAAGTATCAGGTTCCAAAAAATATTTGGCAGCACAACTGTTGCCAACAAAGATAATTCTAATAATAAATCAGCATATTAGAATGATTTCTGAAGGATCATGTGACACTGAAGAACGGAGTAATGGCTAATGAAAATTCAACTTTGCATCACAAGGAAAAAAAAAATAATAATATTTATAATAATATAATTTTTTCTGTATTTTTGATCAAATAAATGTGGTCTTAATAAGCGTAAGAGACTTCTTTAAAAAACATTGCAAGCCTTACTGATCCCAAACTTTTGAGGTGTAGTGTAGGTCTTCACCTGTGGGATGACTTACAAGTGTAAGTCATCAACACGTCATCAACAGGAATACCAATTATGCAGTGTATTTTAATTACAGGAATCACTGTCTGTGCATGACACATGCAACGTATTGGGAGAGGGCCTGATGGGAAATTGCAAGAAATAAAATCTCAGCGGTAGCTGTTATAATCGTATGGCTTCCAAGATTATATAATGACGAAATCTTTCCCTCTTTCATTTAATTCCGTCTGCTTGAAGGGAGCATTGCGATCTCATTTTAAGCTTTTCAGATCGCATCCCTCCCTCTTTGCTTTCCTTTAATTCAAAGCGTGTCTGATTCATTCTCGTGGGGGAATAAGGGGCTCGTCATTGCTCTGTGAAGTTGAGTGCGCTCTGACCCCTAACCGTTCATTTGTCATAGCCATTTCTCAACCTCGGCGGATTGCCCTGGTAATGACAGCTCGGAAAACACACACCATGCCAACCGGTCCGGGCTGAATTGCCGTCTGGGGACATGCCACATCAAAATATCTGTGAGTAACATGCATTTCACAAGTCAATGCAATTTCCACAAAGATGACGGACGGGGATGAATATAATAGCAGAGGAGCTGCGAAGCACTTGAGGTTTGTCATTAACATCAACTGTTCCGAGACACAAGAAGTCAAACAAATGTGGTGGTTCAACCGTGACAGCTGAAGTCTGGGCAGATTTAATGTTTTGCCGTGGTTGTTTTTCTGTATTTTTCATTAGCTTGAGGGGTCAACATAAATCAAGCAAGGGGACTGGAAAGTGAAAGTGTATGTGTGTATGTGTGTGTGTGTGTGTGTGTGTGTGTGTGTGTATAGATAGGGAGACGAGCAGAGTGTTTATAAAAGATAAGCTCTGGCTGAATCACAGAATAAGAGAGAGAGCCTACCATTAAGCAGTACAAACATGATTATTCAAACAGCAACTTTCAGTCCACAAATGAGAAACATCGAGGGAAACGTGTGGCAGAGAAACAAGCGGGCAACCATGAATGAGAGAGCAAAAGATGGATGGAAAAGCCCAGAAGAGCAAACAAGACAGAAAGAGGGCGGGAAGGAGATAGAGAAGGACATGTATTCATTTGTCTAAATCTTACTTTTTGTCTCAAAACAAGCAGAACGGACAAATGAGCTGCATCCGAAATGTAAAAGAACTTCATTCTTGACTGTTAAAAAGTGTTCAACAAGTGCAAGTGTACTGCATGTGAGTTTTGTACAGCTATATTGTCAAGACCTATATATACGCTGATATCCAGCATTTTTAATTTCAGTATACTGATATGTTTTTCTGTTTGGCTAATAATTTTTGAAAGCAGGACTTTTATACTGACATTGTTGTACTTTTATTTTGACAGCACTAATAAAACCAGCACCTGACCTTTGTTTGTAAAAAATAGTATAATAGGATTACAGAAAAGGGCTGAAGTATAAATGTATAAACTTGTTTATTTTAGATTTATTTATACATTTTCACATTTTGTATTCATTAATTTTCCATTTTTCTTTATTGCTAATTTAGTACATTTTATGTTAAATTTGTGCAATTTAATCACAATCTTCAAATTAAATAGTCCATTGAGGTCGACCACTACATACTAAATTTGCCATTTTGGCATTGTCAAATTTGACCCTGGACCACAAAACCAGTCTTAAGTAGCACGAGTATATATGTAGCCTAAAATACATTGTATTGGTCAAAATGATCATTTTTTCTTTTATGCCAAAAATCATTGGGATATTAAGTAAAGTTCATGTTTCATGAAGATATTTTGTAATTTCCGACTGTAAATATATCAGAAATGAATTTTTGATTAGTAATATGCATTGTTATAACTTAATTTTGACAACTTTAAAAGGTTTTTTACACCCTCAGATTCCAGATTTTCAAATAGTTGTATCTGTTGCCTCATCCTAACAAACAATACATCAATGGAACGCTTATTTATTCAGCTTTCAGATGATGTATAAATCTCAATTTCGAAAAATTGACCCTTATGACTGGTAGTGCGGTCCAGGGTCACAAATGACTTGCAAAAGCAGATGCACCACAGTTCTTCTCCCACACCCTCATGGGATAAAGTGTCTACTGAATTCACAGTACCGTAGGTCAGAGTATTTTTAAACTCCTTTTCAAGCTATTTTATATCATTTTTTTTTTACAACCTAGGTTCACTCGAAAAATGTTTCTATACTTACATATTTGAATAAAACATTCCTATACAAACAATACGCTGCAGTTTATAGCTGAAACAAACACCAGTGGCAGTGAAACACTAACTTTTTAACCCGAAAATGGGCAGATTATCAATTACCTATTATCAATTAAATAACTTTTTGCACGGTGCACTGAACAATACTATGTTATGGCTATCATGCCTGATTTGTAAACAAATATATTTTGACATTTGCATCACATAACCAGCTCCAAACATATGGCTTTTCTGACACAGTAAACTTGCTCAGTAGCTCACCTGGTACAGCAGTGCACTAGGGTTGCAGAGCATTCGGGTATAAGTACTGCAGGGCTCTACACTGCGACCATTTTAGTTGCATATGCGACTATTTTTTCATAGTCATACTGCGTGTGACTATGAAAAAATATTTAGGAGCACCATGTAGGGCTGCACGATTAATCGCACGATGTTGTGAGGCGCGTTTAGTCAATGAAGCCAGTACTTTGATTAGTAGTAAATCTCCATCACGTGCGTTCAGCTGGAGCGGCAATTAATACACAGAGACGTAAATCACTGACAAGCTACGCCAAATCGCGCTCAAAATCGCATTAAATTTTGAGCGCGATTTGGCGTAGCTTGTCAGTGATTTACGCCTCTGAACGCTCCAGCTGAATGCAGCTGAACGCACGTGATGGAGATTTACTACTAATTAAAGTACCGGCTTCATTGACTAAACGCGCCTCACAACATCATTCGATTAATCGTGCAGGCCTAGCACCATGTGCAAGTGATCCGATCAGCATATTGGTGTTTGCGCTGAGGGGAGCTTCAAAGGTTTCTACGTGTTTTTGCAACGTTAAGTATGTTATCAGGGTTTCTGCAGATATGAACAAGTGAAATTTAAGACTTTTTAAGACCTTTTTAATACCACCTTATATGAAATTTAAGACCGAAACCTGTAATGGAAATAGATATTATATTACATGCATAGATGTAATATTTAATGTGTTTAATGTAAAAAGTAAACACAATTTCATGGCTGTCATAAATTAAATTTATTACTACGATATACTGTGAACTTTCCATATCAGCAGATACTATTCCACACAAAATATCCCCATAAAAGTACCACTAGAAATATCTGACGTAAAAAAAAAAATTCTGAAGCAATATTTTCATCAGTGCTCTATTAGCTTTTACATCTTAAATCTGCATATTTGATTTACCTTAATAAAGGCCTTTTTTTAACTTTTGAAATGTATGCATTACCTTTGAAATTTATTTTATGAATTTATCAATAAATTCTAAATGGCTGTTAGCAGTCAGATTACATAATTTACACTGCAAAATTAAAAGTGAGATTAATGTTTTAAATACATTTATTGATTTATAAATATATACATTAGAAATGTTGGGTGTGGAGGCATACTTTTAAACACACTAAATTACCAGCAGGTGGCGGTAAGTCACTTCATGAGCAAGTTATTTCAACTGATTCGATCAAAACGCTGAATCATAGCAAAACGTTGCTAGGAGAATGCTTCTGCTAATGTTGCATATTGTCTAATATGTAAGTAACTACTTGACTAACTACTTTTTTATTGAGCTAAAATTAATGTAACATTTTTAATTGTGAGAATTTTCAGCAAAAAGCTCACTTGGTATATTACTGAACTATATCATGTTATAAATAAACTATACATTTGAAATTTTTACCTCAGTGTGTTTCTTTAGAGTGCTGTTACATTCATTTGTTTTAAAGTATGTCACAAATAGACCAGAAATACACTATCCATTATCAATTTCTGTTTACGCTGATTGTATTAAAATAGGAATCTTTCTTGCCTTTCGATGCTTCGCTGGTTGTTTTTGTCACTTCAGTTTTAATCAGGCGGTTTGTTCGGTCGGGCAAGTAAAAAAAAAAACTATATTTCTTATTATTATTGATAACATTATGTACAGAAAAAGGTCGTTTGACCTGTATTCTGCTACTGCGATTCTGAAGACGCAGTAACTTCCACAGAGGGAGAAAAAAATCTAGTTGTTAGCAACTGGCCTTAGCCAAGCCCTATATTCAGTTTTTTCAAGCTAAGTATCGCTAAACTTGCACTTCCCCAAAGCTAAAAAGTTAAATCCATTTTACTTCTGCGGTACAATCCGAGAGAGACTCGCGCCAATAACAGAAAGCTGATTGGCTATTGCATGCTGGTCTCATTTGTAGTTTAAATACAGCAAATTATATTTGGAATAGTGAAATAAAGAACTACAACACCACGGAAACAACAAAAAGAGAATTTAAATGAGCATTAGAGGTAGCGTTACATGGACATCGGAAAAATAAGACCTGTGTAAAATTATTTAAGACCTAGAACAGCGATTTTAAGACTTTTTAAGGCCTAAAATTCTGATTTTTAAATTTTAGACTTTTTAAGACTTTTTAAGACCCCGCGGAAACCCTGGTTATGTATCATGGACATATCTCACAAATCCTTTCATAAAACAAAGTGTAGAGAGACTGTAAATAAGAGATTGATTGTGCACTGTAGAGAGCTTCATTGAATATAATGGAACTTTGTGAGATTGCGATGAACTAAGATGAGTGACAGCTTTTAATGGTTTTTAAGGAAGTTTGTAAATGGGATATGGCTGCGTTTCTCCATTCAAACACTTCTAGTTGAATCATATCTAGTGAAATGATTAAATTCCCCATTCATAAAGAATTCATTATTCCTGAATGAATCAGCCGTTCAAACGATCCAATGAATGATATGTTTCAGTAATTAAATCAGTGACTTGCCGCCACCTACTGTCAGATTTAGTTTCATTTTTAAAGTATCTTTTCAGCTATGTAAATCATTTAATATTTCTGTATTCAAAATGTTATATTATCTAAACATGAATTTATGAATTTGATTGCACTCATGCCACCTCTCATTAAAGTCTCATTAAACATATGAAAATACACCTACAAGCCATTTTTGTGTTCTGCTGTGCCACCTCTGTAGTACAAATACATTTTGTTTCCAATACTGTTTTTATTTGATTGGTAACTTATTCTTATACTACTTGATCTTATTTTGTTATTAGAAAAAAAATTATAAAATTATTAAAAAAAAATTGACATAAAAGATGATATACTTTTAATAAAGTTAGAAACATGCCATTACAAAGGTAAAAACAAAATTCTTCTCAAAAGGTAGAAAGGACATCAATAAAATCCAAAGTCCATGTGACAAAGGTCTTACAGGTTTGGAACGTCATGAGGGTGAATAATCAATGACGGAATTTTCGTTTTTGGGTGAACTATCCCTATAACCACGTTTGCTTTTTTAAAAGTTAAAACATGCTAGAGCATTTAAAACGTGTCATTTCAGAGATGCCATGGTATGTACAACAACCAATGTAATATTTTTTTTTAAAATCTGTTCATCTGTTTCTGAATAATAGAATTTCTTGTATTTTTGACTGATAACTGTGTTTGAACACACTACTCACGTACCGCTTCTCGCATACTACACAGTAGTAAAAAGGCCATATTCAGGCACAGGGATGGCTTAGAGTCACACAGAGTCACATATACACTAAATGGATCCACAATGCACAATAAACAATGGCACTGTAGCAGGCGAAAGAACAGACGCACTTCAGATGAAGAAAGCAGAGGAGGACAGGGGACAGAGAAGCTTCAGGTCCAAGAGGCAGATTGGCTGTAAAAAATTAATGGCCGACCGTGAGAGGCAACAGTGGGGCGACAGATCGAGGAGAAAGTGTGATCCGAGCACAAGTAAAAGTATAGTTTTAATATTGACTGTGTCTCATCCACCATCTCCCTTCTATAATGACTTTTTCTCTCAGTTCTCCCGTCATGGCTCCTGTGTTGCTTTCCATCTCCCTGCCACTGAATGAATTACATTATTTGTCTTGGGCCCATCTTCTGTGCCACTGGAATGTGTGTGCGCATTTGTTCCTAACAGCTATTCTTCTCCTGCAGATCTGATTGTGTCGATTTGTCTTGCAGCCATGCTACACTTCAATTTGCCATCTGTCTGTCAGGGCCGTGCTGAGGGCCGTTATTGATTCGCTGTTGCTGCCGTCACTCCTTATGACTGTCAAAGCACAATCAAGCCTGTGCCATTTCCATACCTGGACTACAGCTGAATAGCATGATTGTATAATCTGCCTAGCAACAGAAATGTCTACTGTAAAGAAAAGCTTGGATTGGCCTATAGGTTTACACTGATATTCACACTTTCCACTTTTTGTTTTTAACAATATTTTAGATTGTATCAACTAACTGTTATTTATGAACTAAAATTATCTAATATATATATATATATATATATAAAGTAAAATACAAGATTATTAAACTAAATTAATATTAAAAAAGAAAATACTAAAAACAAAAATAAGAATTAACTAAACATGGTTTATAATATCTAAACTCTAACAAGACTGCTACCATGATATAAAATTACTCTATCATGATCCTGGTCACGGTCCTGCCGCCCACCCCTAATACGGACATATGTCTCGCTCTGAACCTTTCACGTTTTCCGTCTCCAAGAACTCATCTTCTCACCCATGAGTTAATAGACGCCACAATTCATGGAGATTTAAATAAAGTGATCAGCTGCTCAGATGGAACGGTGGTGTATGTAGTGATTACCTGTCAGAGGTTAATTTACTATAGGCCATGTGTATCATGCTCACTGCAATACCCAGTAGCCGCACACAAACCCACACGGTATCATGCCATCCGAAATCAATTCAATCAGGCAATATTTATGGACAGATTGAGCATTACATCATCTCAGTGTGCTGCTCAGTAGGAGGACGTCAATGAAACTCAGCAGGCAAGAGTAGAGGATGTGGCCCGTGACTTTCATACTGAAAGATTAATAGAGTCTCATTGTTACAGTTTCAAATCTCTTGCACACATTTGTCTCATTCATCTAGCTCACACGGGCCTTCTGGAAGCGTGTGCGACAACTGTATCCTGTGTCTACGAGGACGCAATCACTTCTCTGCAGCAGACTGCACTTACATGTCAGAATTATTATGGGCGAATACCAAATTAGCCGATAATTATTTTTCATGTTATTGCTAATAACTAATAAATGAATGATGTTAAAGTGATAGCTCACACAGAAATGAAAATTACCCTATGATTTACTCACCCTCAAGCCAATCTGGGTGTATATGGCTTTTTTCTTTCAGATGAATACAATCAGAGTTATATAATAAAATGTTCTGGCTCTTTCAAGCTTTATAATGGCAGTGAATGGCTGTTAAGATGTTGAAGTCCTATAAAGTGCATCCATCCATCATAAAAAGTACTCCACACAGCTCCAGAGGGTTAGTAAATGCCTTCTGAAGTGAATCAATGCGTTCATGTTAGACAAATATCCATATTTTAAACTTTATAAATCATAATCTCACTTACACAAGAGAGTGGTGTTCCATCCATTCACTGCTATTATAAAGCATTTTTTAATATAACTCCGACTGTATTCGTCTACCTAGGTCCTAGGACTGCTTGAGGAAGAGTTATTCTTGAGGTAATTTTTATTTTTGGGTGAACTATCCCTTTAAAAATTCAGTGGTAGTGCAGTGAACTACTTTAAACTTTTTTGGTTACTGAAATAAAGCTGAAATAAAATAAAATAATTAGATAAAAAGCTAACGTAAATTAAATTTGAAATTTTCCTTTTGCAACTAACTGAAAGTAGAAGTGCCACTTAATAAAATAAAGCTAAATAGAAATATATATAAAAAAAAACACACACACACACAAAAATGACAATAGTACATAATTACTAAAACTTAATCTAAAATTAAAATGAACTGAAAATGAATAAATTCCATAATAGTATAAAATAATACTAAAATAACACTGATATATACTTCCGTTTAAAAGTTTGTGATCAGTATAACTTGTAATGTTTTTAAAAAAAAGTCTCTTACGCTCATCAAGATGCAAAATGTTATTACAACATAAAAAAAAAAAAATCTGCAAAGCTGAATTTTCATCAGCCATTACTCCTGTCTTCAGAGTCACATGATCCTTCAGAAATCATTTTAATATGCTGATTTATTATTACAATTATCCAATTATCTGTTGGTAACAGTTGTGCTACCAAATATTTTTTTGGAACCCGTGATACTTTTTTCAGGATTCTTCAAACAATAAAAAGTTTAAAAGAACATCATTTATTCAGAATACAAGTCATAAGTCTTTGCTATCACTTTTTTATTAATTTAACACATCCTTGCTACATTAATTTCTATTAATTTCTATTAAATTTTTTAATTTTATTTTATTAATTTCTTTCAAAAAAGAAAGAATAAAAATTTACTGACCCCAAACTTTTGAACAGTAGTGTATATTGTTAGAAAAGATTTATATTTTTAAAAAATGCTGTTCTTTTTAACTTTTATCAAAATTATCACAGGTTTCAAAAAAATTAAGCAATACTGTTTCCAGCACTGATAATAAATCAGCATATTAGAATTTCTGAAGGATCATGTGACACTGAATACTGAAGTAATGATGCTGAAAAATTCAGCTTTGATCACAGAAATAAATTCGATTTTTAATGTACATTAAAAAAGAAGAATGTTATTTTACATGGTAATAATATTTCACTATATTATTTTTTTCTGTATTAGCACTAGAAACCTATTTAAAATACATAAATCCGGCAGTGTCTAAAAAAATAAAGAAAGCAAAAATCTAAAAGAAAGCAAGCTAAAAGTCAATTTAATTTATAACTTTAAGTACAGTATAAAAATGGATATTTATAACTATTATTGTTTATAAGGATTCATTTCAAGTCAATAAAGGTAATCAAAAAATGTAAAAATGTGAAAAATAAGTTCGTTTATGAGCAATTAAATATCTAACAAAATTCTAACATTGGAAGACGACTGATATGGTATCGTGTGCCAAAATAAATTTGAAACTTACCAGATACACAACATTTTCTGAAAGGTGCATTGGCTCGAAAATCAAAGGCTGAATGTGCGTGACACTTCCGGGCAAGTAATTTCAAGCTAGTTTACTGGCACAGAATGCCAACTACAGCTGTGAGCAACAAAATTAAACCATTACCAAATATATTAACCTGTGATTTTTTTTTATACCTCCAGCTGGGGCATATTCACAGAGGGTGAACTTTGCTTTTTTATATCTGCTCAGCAGCACTTCTGCTCTCTTCTCTTTCCTCCATTCCTCCTCTCCTGTCTAAATGCCCCCCAGGGAAAAGAAGTCCAATACAGGCTTCAATTGATTGAAGGTGACTGAGTTTAAAGATTCTGCTTCAGAAGGGAAGCACACACTACTTGACTGCTGCCTTAGGGAGCGTGACTGAACCGGGTTCAAACTTTAGTGAAGGCACACTAAATTGGCTCTTCATAAAGACCCCTCAGGACTCTGCATGAACCAAAAGTGACAAAAAGTTTCAATGCTGGTTTAATCAGGAAAAGTCTATAGTCAGTTTTCAATGCTAATTTGTATTTAAAAAGGTGTAATGATTGAAGATATTGAACTTGGCCGTTAGTCGCTTTAGCTCAGGTGCTCAGAGCTGTTATAAAAACACTGGAACTTAAGCCATATGCGAAGCACATTATAGGCACATTAAAGTGGTATTTCAAAAATATTAAAACCTCAATCCATATTTGTCCAGTTTGTTTAGTAGTTCTTTAATTGGTTTGCTTCCTAAAGAAATTAGACAATATTTAGGGGTTCATTGATAAAAGATAAGATTGACATTTTTATCCTACAGTACATTGGGGCAACCAAGGGTTAAATGCCTCACTCAAGACCATAATGATCAGTGTCCATCATGTCTGTTGTCTGACCAAAATGGACTGAGCCTAGATTGCCCTGTAGAGTTTTGAGCCCACAACCTTGTGGCTACCAGCCCAAAATACAGAGATCAAACCACAAGACTGGGAGGAGCTTGTTCATCCAATCTTCCTTCACCTCACCACCAGCCCAACAAAACCCAACCTTTACTTCCAAACCAATAAGCTTCATGGACTGAACAGGGCAGTTACATGGTAGTTACGAACGTGTTTATGTGTCTGAATGCCTGAGAGAAAGTATACTATACACGAGGTTGAGTTTATTTCATTTCTGCATCGTTGGCCTCTCTCTCATCCCTCCCCGCTGAGCCAATCACAACACTCTGAGAGAGCAAAAGCTCCTACAGAGTAGAGTCCACTTGATTCACTACAGAAATAAGACAACAAACACTCTTGCCTTTCTCTCAGTGTACCTCAAACACACAAAAACTTACTGTAAGAAATCAACTCTTTTCAACTAAAAAATGCAGTGACTAGGTTGCATGTAGTTTTCAGTTGTTTTGAAAGTTTTGTAATAAGTGTTAAGGTCCTTGCCAAAATTCTTGTCCGAAAATTTTGCACGTTAAAAAATAAATATGACCTCACATGTCAATCACGTTTAGACACTGGCACTGAAACGTTCGTCCATCATAAAAAAAACAATCAGATCGTGGTAAATTTTCTGCGTTTTTCGCATCTGTAGCAAGCATTTTGAGAGGTGTTTTGACCATTCAGAGCCATCGCGATGTTCTGTGCATGATGAATTTTGACGAATACAAAAAACACATATGGAAATTTTGGACTTTAGACCTTTAGACTGTAGTGATAATAATATTTTGCAGGCTCAAATAGAAAAGCATGTGTATTTCTGCACCTGAAATGGATTAGAATCAGCATGACGCTGATGTTGCTAGCACCAAGCTTTTAATTAAGCTTTTAAGTATTTGCGAGCAGACGACCCTGCTGAAAAAAACAACTAAAACCAGCCTAGGCTGGTTGGCTGGTCTTAGCTGATTTAAGCTGGAAGTAGCTGGTTTTAGCTGGTCTCTCAGCCTGGCCATGCATTTACAATGTCTCCTCTGAGAAAACACGGACGGGATCACGGACTCCATTCATAAAAACGGAATTTACTATAGAGCGGAATGCCACGGAATTCGTCGATCTTTGGATGAATAAATCAAAAGTTGGTCTGTCCCCGGTAAGTTTTGGCCTTTGCATCTCACGTGAACAGATAAACTCAATCTCCAAAGCTGCTGTGAGTGTCAATTCTTGTCAATTTTACTGTTTCATTTAATAAAACTAGCATCATATCATACTGTATACACACAGGAACTTCACGGCAACCTGTCAAAATGAAAGTAACAGAACCATATTATTCTTGTATTACTTTTGTACAGTATAATGTAGGTGTTTATATATTCCTATTTAAATAATTTACATAAACAACTAAATGATAAAAAATAAATATTACAACAAGATTAACCACTTAATTGTAGAAAAAAAAAATACTTTTTTAGTTGAATATAATTTTTCTTCCATGTATTAATTTTAACAGTAAACCTCTGTTTGGTTTGCCAAAAAATAAAAAGGGTTTATTTTTCATTTGATTAAAAATAAATAAATGTTTATGCCTTCACTTGATTATCAGAAAAATTAAAACACACAAGAATTTCTGAAAAAAGCAAAAGATTGTATTGTTCAAAATGTTGAAAAAGAAAGTTTTGGACTTATGTTTTCACTGAAATAAATGTTTTCGTTACTACACAAAGTAGACTTAACTACCGGGAAAAAAGTAACGTTCGCTAGTGCACTTTCGTTTTTAAAAGCATAACTTTTGCTATGGTTATGCCTGTCGTTTACACCACTCCCGCATTTATGAACCCTTGCAAACAGAAACTTCAGAAAACAAAGCAGACCCTGTTTTAGTTTGAAAACTCTGGGGATGTGTTTTAGTGTAAACGGACTAAAATCCTTGATGAACGTATAAAAAATAACATCATGCTCATTGTACCTGCCAGAGACTAGCAACCAACTTGGTGTTTACATTTTTATGTGCATGCCCAGTGTGCATAAATGGTCCTGTGACATGCGTTTTTGGTTGTGTAGTGGGGACGGAAATTGTTTCTGAAATGCAGTGAAAACGCCTGTGTAGACGAGAAACATTATTTTAAAACGCACTAGAGCCTAAGTGTGTGTACTTACGCACTTTAAAAGTTCCATTTTAAGTGGGACTAAAAACAATAATTTGTCTTTTTAAAAGCTTTAGTCTGACTGAAAACGTCCCTTTTATATTTTTGTAAACCAACTACCAGACCCAGATAATATTACTTTCGTTCAACATAATTGGACTACAATTGGCCTTGGTGACAAACTGTGCGTTTAACCCTGTAAATATTCGATTATGCATCATATCATGACGGATGATGCTCATAGCTCAACTACACAAAAACCTGCAGTGGCTTGATTATAACAGTGTCTTTTATCATTTAATGTCACCAAACTCTGCTTTGCTGGGAAGTCTTTCAAGGGACCCATTTATTTGACTATTGCAATGTTCCTTTCCTCTTGCAAATGCTCATTAGATGTCCACTGCTGCTCAACAAATATGGATTTTTGTGCTGAATTTAAGAGGTTGACTCAGCACAGAAACGATTATGGAATGAGTATAACCTTATTAGTTAAGTGGCAAAAATTGCATAATGATTGATAAAGCCCATTTCCCAATTTGGGAAACAATTTTCATGCATTATATAGTGCCGATATTTCGTTCTCATTTTTCTGAACATTAATTTTGCAGTGCGGTGGCAATTTCGATAACAGTTAAGGCAGTGGTACAGCATACATAAACAGGAACTTAAAAACGGTTCGGTTGCTCCCGGCATGATCAGACCACCCTGACTTTATCCCCTCACCGTATCACCGTACAGACAAAGCAGAAGAGTGAAAGACCGGCTCAAGATCTCAAGTCTTCCCGGTGGAGATCCGGCTCAGAGCACCAATTAACGGGCCAATCCGGCTGAACTATCAGCCCCAGTGATCTGCACTGCTGGCCATCAGGATTTATCTCCCTACAACCACACAGCACCAATACACTTTAGAGCTACAGCACAGCCAGAGAAAGAGAGTGTGACGGATGAACAACCCGAGTGAAAAATGGAATCAGAGAAAGGGAGAAGGCAATGGAGGACGATGAGAGGAAAGGGGGGGAAACATGTGTCATCTTAAGAGAGGCGGCCGCTGAGTGTGAAAAAGAAGTTGTGAGACGTAGCTAGTAGATTGATCTCCTCATCAACACAGTCAGAGCCACTGGAACAGGAAGGAGACGCACTACTTAGAGAGAACTGAAAAGGAGAAAAATGTAATACGGAGTCTGTCAGGATAGAATTCCTGCCATTCAGTAGTTGTCAACAGATGTTTTTTAATGGCCAAAGTCTAAATCTTAGAGAGCAGGGTGGCCAATGGCTGACAAAAAGCCAAATTCACTACCATTTTTAAAAATTTTGGATTGGTAATAATAAAAGTTTTTGAAATAAGTAGGGTCCTAGGGTCCTATGATTTCCACAATGTGGAAAACGCAGGCGGAACTGCAGAATCCAGTCACAGGAAAACACAGAATGTCACGGAATTCACCAAATTTTGAATGACTAAATCAAAAGTAGTACACTTAAATCAAAACACGATATGGACTAGTGTTTGTAAATATTAAGCTGCAAAATACTATTTAAAAATGAATCCTGTATGTTCTGCATGTGCCTGTGTGAATGAATGGAGCAGACGCACGGTTTGGTTTACTACACACATACTAAAGCCCGCTATTCGTGGCCCAAAATTTGAGTACATGAACAAAAACTTAATCTTTAGAACTGCTCTGAAAGTTACTTCATGAGCATTTTACTGTTTCTTTTGAGAAAAACTATCACGTCAAAGAAACTTAAAGGTCTTTACAACAACCCAAAAAACTATGACAGAAAATATTACTTAATGTAATGATAGTACTACTACTACTAATAAAATTATTATGAAAACATTACTTTTAAGGAACATATACCAGAAAAATGTAAATACACAGTATTTCTGAAAAAAGAGAATTATATATATATATATACATATATATATATATATATATATAAAACCACTTATTTAGAGATGCTTTTCATTATTAAAATTGAATGAAACCATTAAAATGGAATCTAGAAAAATAAAACTAAATTCGAGATAAATAAAACGTATTTTATAGGGCCCTAAAAAATTTAACTTTTGTTAAACTTTTAATAAATTGCTGTTCAATTGCTTAAATTTTATAATTTAAATTAATTAGACATGCTTTTTGATTCAGAATTTGTTTTATTTATCTATTAAATCAAAAGGCTAGAAAAACTAAAACGAAAAAAAAAACAGTCTGGAAAAAAAAAATACAGAATTTGGGAAAAAATAAAACAGATTTCATATGGCCCTTAATAAGTTTCTTCTGCTTACCAAGGCGGCATTTATTTGATCAAAAACACATCATATTGTGAAATATTATTATTAAATTATTATATACTATATTATTATTAATATGTAATTTAAAACAACTGCATTCTATTTTAATATTTTAATATGTATTTTATTCCTGCGATGCAAAGCTGAATTTTCAGCATCATTACTCCAGTCTTCAGTGTCACATGATCCTTCAGAAATCATTTTAACATCTTGATTTGCTGTTCAAAAAACATGGAAATGGTAGTGGTGCTTAATATTTCTGCTTTGATAAACAGAAAGTTCACAATAACAGCTTGTTTGAAATAGACATCTTTCTTCCATATAATATTGCTACACTAAAATACAAATAAAAAAGAAAGAAAACACTTTAGCCAACAAGTGCACAATATATCATTCAATATTTGATAGCTTGTTAACTCAAGAATGTTTAGCAGCCTAAGTAACAATATAGCTTTTAGTGTGACCTATAAAAAAACAAAATGCATTATACTGTGATTGTCAGATTTTAGTGGTAATTCAAATTATTAATTCAAGTAGATAGGATCTGATTACCCGCACAGAAAACAGTCGCCCGAGGGCATTGCAAAGACCGCCGCAGAGTGAAATGACTTGCCTTCAAGGGAACACTGTTGTTTACTACATATTAAAGAACTGGTTATGCGAGTGACACAAGTGACACGACTGTGAGTTCGTTGTTTTCCAATCATATTCCCTCTCTTTTTCCCTTATCATCTCCTGTTCTTTCTCTACTTTCCTATCAATAAAAGCAGCAAAAGCTGAAAGTAACAGCAAGGCAGAGGCAACAAAGAGAGAGAAATCAAAGCACTCACGTGTTATGAGAACAGAAAGGTTGAATGACTGTAGTTTGATTGCTAATTCCACAGAGCTATGAAGCAAAACAATGCTGCTCTCGCCATGTAACCCGCAGTGGTTCTTGACGTGTGGTTTAATTGTGGAACATGACGGATGGTTCTCTGTTTAAGTGAGAAGCTGTGATACAGTAGCCACGGCTTCTTCAGCCTCAGGGCATCTGAACACACTTCGCCATCAACGCCTCGGAGAAAAAAAAAAGCTATGCAATTTCACCTAGCCTTGATCCACTACTACTCATGTGTGTGTTCTGTGATGTTGTTAAGCGATTAGCTGAGGAAACGGGGAGGCCGAGTGAAAAGCACTTTCTGTTATCTATGTGGGAGTCTGTGGTTCGCCTCAGAGTCATTTGAGATCATTAAGGTGCAGACACCTTATTTAAATGCAAAGCTGCCCGAGTTAAAGACTACTCTCGCTCTCCCATGCTTGAAGATTCATCTGCTGGGAAATGGCAGTAAGAGTAAACCCTGTCCAGACTAATTTCTCACCCTTTTCGATACTGATACTGTCAAGTGTAAAGTATGCCATGAAGGTCTAATTAATTTGGACATTCTTCTGAATAACTATCCTATATATAAAATAGATTAATAATCGGAGACCAATATTAAAAATGTACACTACCAGTCAAAATGTTTTTGAACGGTAAGACTTTTAATGTTTTTTTTAAGAAGTCTCTTCTGCTCAGCAAGCCTGCGTTTATTTGATTTAAAGTACAGTAAAACTTTGAAATATTTTTACCATTTAAAAGAACTGTTGTCTATTTGAATATATTTTAAAATGTAATTTATTCCTGTGATTTCAAAGTTGAATTTTTAGCATCATTACTCCATCCTCAACTTTTTAAAAAAAAAACATTTATGTTGCACAGAAGAATGGTTGCGAACAACACAATGTGAATAAATTATATCAGAATTTTAATTTTTAACTGAAATATCCCTTTGTTTAATAAACATTTTTTTATATTTCACAATATTTCTATTTTTACTTTTGTATTTTTTATCAAAATAAATGCAGCCTTTGTGAGCATAAGAGACCACTTTTTAAAAAACATCAAAAATCTTACTAACCCCAACTTTTGAAAGGTAATGTAGTTTATATTATTTAGACAAATACACTACCATACAAATACTAAATATTTAATATTAAGTAAATATTTACTACTTTTGAGTTCATTTCTTAATTTGATTACTGACCAAGCAATGCGTCAAATATTAATGTGTTAAATGTGTTAAATATTAAATTCATTATTGAAATTTTCCACCTAAATAAATCCTAAAAAGTTCAAAGGAACATTTTTCAACTTTATTTGACTTAGTTGTCATTTTTATGACTTTCTACTACATAACACAAAATAGATTTTGAAGAATGTTAGTAACCAAACAGTTGCCACTGACTGTTTAAAATACACAGAGACATTTCTCAAAACATCTTTTATGTTCCACAAAAGAAAGGTTGTGAACAAAATAATGGTAAACGATGACTAAATAAGAACAGAAGTTACATTTTTTGGTGAAATACAAAGACAAATTATTTATAAGATCCCAGATTCTCAAACTAGCCATGGATTTTCTTATTTTCTGTGATACTTTTATTTCAATGCTGTAAAGTCCAAAATTGGTCAGTGAAACATTGTAATATATAACCTTTGCTGTAGTGCGGGATACTTTCAGAACCAGAATATTCAAAAGATAGACTTTAATTACCAGCTTTCAAGGTCCACTATGCTAAACAGTGAGGTTGAAAAAAGTAAAATTAGCACACAGAGCAGCCAAGATCACTCCAAAAAGCACCTACAGGGGAAGGGTTTCATAACAGCCTTAACTGATTATTTTAAAATAAGTATTCACACAGTGTGAAAACCATCCTGGAGCTGGAATTACTTTTGGTTAATTAGACTAACAGCATTCTGATTTTCAGTCAGTCACTTGCAAAGACTGAAGTGCTTTTAAAGACCGTTTTCCTCTCCCCCAGTCAGACCACAGGCTGATCATGTTGTGTGGTTGCACCCTCGGCCAAATCATACACGCCTGAACATGTGAGGTGGCTGTCCCAACTGTACCAGCCTCTGAACAAACGCACAATCCTGCCAAACATTTCATGTCCTTGCGTCATGAAAGAGCCCTTGACGACAGAAGGAGGGAGGAAAGAAGATGAGAAACTAATGTCACTATCTCTTCACCGCTAACTTTCTCTTTCTATCCCTCATTCTCATCTGCGGTCAATGGAGAAGGCGGGAACGTGGGGACTTTCTGTGTCAAACTAAAAGCAAAATTGAGCCAATCGAAAACGTCCGACTTTCATTTTGCACAATTTCACAGGACTTTCCGCGGCCTCCTACACAGGAAACACTTGTACCGCTATGAGCTGTCACACTGTTTCATAACCACATCTCTCAGGTCATGGCTATTTCTCCAGCCAAGACTTTAAAGAGACGAAGAGAATGAAAATGAATCTGAGGGAGAAAGGAGACTGGAATGATGCCATTAAGGCTAAAGAGAGGGAGAAAAAGCATGAATAGAATCAAAAGAGGGCAGAAAAGTCTTTCAAAGAGAAAGTGGAAGTGAAAGCCTGCTTCGCAGTGATTGATATGACACGCTGTTTTAACTTAGATTAGACACTGTCCAAAATGTGTTTATATTGTAAATCAAATGTGCTTTAATACAATACAGAGTAATTTTAATTACTTGTTTGACATTAAATCATACGGTGAGGCGGTATTTTTTCATCAGACTGTCTAATAAATCAGTCACTGCATAGATTGTAACTGCAACTGAATCAAAGTTTAATTAAACACGGCCCGTTTTTTTTAATACAATCACTCAGCAATTCTATAGCTATTCACAATTCAAGAGCTTTCACTCAGAATGAGACTGATACTATAAAGTTGTTAATTACAGTGAGAGCAATAATGTACAATGGAAAAAAAACGCTGTCCTCAGGGACAAGAGGTGCAGCCTCCGTTTGTTGCCAGATCCCCCTATTATACGTGTTTTTTTTACTCGTTTTTCCAATTTAGTGTGACACTTTGGGACGTTTATAAAGTAGAAAGTTGAACATTAGTGTTAGTGATACATTAATCTTATTTACAAAACACAAGCTTTGAACTTATTTCGGATATCTTTTTCTTTCTTTTTTGTAATTGCTTGTTTTTCGTAGCAATCAGGCTTGTGCACAATTCAGAATTTCAGAATTGGCCGCCATTCAGTTCATGAGTTGGAATTTGAATTGAATTGAGGAAGTGGAATTTAATTCATGGCAATTCAAAGACATTCCACACAGTCATACAACAGAAAGAATGTGTTGAATCTCACATACAATTACATTAATTTTGTAATTTAATAGCATAATTTCATTACACATAACTAGTCACTCCTCAACCCTGCATACATTTTGTTCCAACATATAAATAATGATCAAATTCTTGAAATAAATTACTCCCTCAATGTTTGATTAGTTTTGTTCAAAATGTCATTTTCATTTCAAATTAATCAAATAACACAATGTAATCTGTACAAGTAGTTCAAACTAATATAATTTATAGAATATGTAATGAAATCATATCTGACATATATTGTAAAGCTTCATTGTTAAACACTTCACTTATGTATATGAATTTCTTTGAATTTGTATTGAATTGCAATTCTGCTTCCTTTAATTCAAATTCGAATTGTAATTCTAGATCCTGTTTTTGACATCAGTTCAAATTCAATTCAAGTTCAAGAATTGAATTGGAATTTAGCAGTCATTCTCAATTCAATTCTGAATTGTGCACAAGCCTGGTAGCAATATCTGGCAACATTGTACATTTCATTAAAAAAAAGCTTATATACAATCTGTAACTTAATTGCTGACAGGAAGATACCACAATCGGTAAGACAAACGCAGTGATCATCGTTAATATCTGAAAGAAATGTATAACACTATCAAAAACAATAGCATAATACAAATCTGTTTGTTACAGAATGAAATAGGCTAGTATGCCAAATAACTTTAACGTTACTGGCCAGCAGGAAGACGTCTCATGCTCTTTAGTTAACCTTAAGTCATCAAAAAACATTAAGTAAAGCAGTGTTTCTCAACTGGTGGGTCGCAAAAACGTGCAGTCAAAGAAACAACAAACGTAATTCTGTTTTTTCTGACGCTATACTATTATTTTGAAAGACGTGCGTGAAAGCGGTTGACTCTTCTATCAGTACCTGAGAAAAACGCTTTTTCCTCATTCAGTATCTACGGTCAAATGAGATGTTGTCAAGTTTTATGTCAGTGTCATTATTCTAATGTTATTTTTATAACTTGTTATAAAATATTAAATTTCCTCACCTAAAAAAAAACGAACTTTCCATGTAAAACATTATACTGAATAAAAAATCTTTCACAATCATCTACATGTCTGTCTATTTTGAAGTTTAGGCTATATGTAGTGCATTTGTGGGTGTTATTATAGCACAATTCTTAACACCTTACTTCGGACTAGAGGTCGACCGATGTATCGGTTTTGCCGATTAATCGGCACCGATAGTTGATTCGCCGAACTATCGGTTATCGGCAAAAATCCTTGCCGATAGTTTTTCCGGGTTGCGTTCTTTGCTGAAGCGGCTCACGCTCTGCTGTCATGGAGTATGAGAGATTAAGCCCTAGACCAATGTTTAATGCCAGGATTGTTACCATATATTTGTATTGATTTATATCCAGCTGTTCATATTCTTAGCCAGCAAGTTGCAGGTGTAAAGACATGAGAAAGCAAACTGTGTTCATTCAGCCGACAAAATCAGTCACAGCGCGCCATAGTTTTACATTACACATCTTTCCTACATCGTTCATAAAGACTTGACCCTGTGCTGGAAAATTGAGTATTGTGCATTTAAGCAAACTATTTGTATTTCTGTAGCTCTAATTAAGTCTGTATGCTTAATACAGAGCTATAATTTATGTTTTAGCCTTTTCTTCAGGCCGTTAAAGCATGGTGAGTTTGCATCTTGTTACGCGCTTTATTTCACAATGCCATTTTCCTGTTCCTATTTGATTTTAATAACTGATCAACAAAAATATCTATTAAAAATGAAGATAAAAATAATACAAAACGAAATTCGTTAAAGAAGGGATTTTCCACAAATAAAAACGTACGAAGTTGTCAAAAATTGTGTCTGACCCTCTCCAATTCTCCTGGCGTATTGCCGTCCAATTCATACCACGTCCTTTATGACATTTACAAATTACACAAACTTCTTTCGTAATTAACATATTAAACTGAAACAAAACAAAACAAAAACAAATAATATTTTAACAAATGTAAAACAGAAAAGAAATTGTTTCTGAATATAGATCGCACTTTCTCTTTCCGTTTCATGCTTAAACTAACCTTTGCCGCTTTTTTGATCATTCTTGAAGTAAACATTTGCCCGTTTGGTGATTAAATAAACTGTTTTAGATTTATGCTTGAACTAAACAACGCGTCCTGTGTGTGTGATACCTGCAAGTTGTCCGCGCAACACAGCGCTGCACTTTTGTTCGGTTTCATTAAAGGGTGGGTGAAAAATAGATTCTCCGACGCAATCCTCTCTTCAATGAGCGTGTGTTTTTCCCGCATATGGCACGCGTGCGCGCCAGAAACGCGGCTGGCTTCATTGCACAGAATTTCCACAGTGAGCTAAGTGTGTATTGTTTGACAGTGTGAGCTATCAATCGCAGTTTTTGACTTTACATGTGCCTTCATTTCTGCCGTTTATAATGCAGTACTTAGATGCACTGACAGACTTTCAATTGCTCTTTGTGTTTGTCCGTCCTAAAAAGCTTGATTGCAGATGCAGTTAAATGCACTTGGATTTTCAAATACTTTTATACGAAACTGATGTACACACAGTCAGTTATGTTTTCAGAGCAGGACAAAACATCTGATACATCGAAATAGATCTGTGCATTCGTTTGAATGCAGCCTGTTAAAGCCGCCTCTGTCTGATCTCATCAGTAATAATCAAACGAAAAAGAAAAAAACTATTTCTGTAAACTTGCCGACACTTAAAGAACACTAATTTTAAATAAGTAATTATTTTAAAAAGCAGCCTGCTTATATAATAAAAAAATGTTAAAATTTAAAGATTCCCACCCCTTTACAATGAGCCCATTTGTAACATCAACTAAGATTGATGAAAGCTGTAGAATAGAAGTGTTGTTCCTTGTTAGAGTGTTAATTTCAACATTTACTGATATATTGTTAAATTTCGAAGTTCATTTTGTTAACATTAATGAACTATGAAATAACTTTAATGATCAATTTATAATTACTATTAATATTTTTATTCATTTACAAAGTATGGTTTAGTATTCATTTTTTTAAATAGTAGAGCACTATTTTAGTTGGCCTTCAATATCCATTTTCAAAAACTATCGGTTAATTAATCGGTATCGGCCAGCGTGGTCCAACCTAGCTATCGGTATCGGTAAAAACCAATATCGGTCGACCTCTACTTCGGACCTCACTAATTTTCAAACCCTGGTTACGGCCTTGACTGTATGATGACTGAAATCGCGAAATAGCCTTAAACCGTTAGTAAATAAACTACAGAACCTTATGTTGTCTAATACACACACAAATTGTATTTATTCTGAGAGCACTGCACAAGCTTGTTAGCCAGGGTTCAAAGTAGTGTGACCACCTGGAAATATATCTGTTGCAGGACATAGATGTGCTTTTGCGGGACAATGCGGGACACGTGTGAGACAGATACATTTGTTATGATATGTAAACAATGATTACATTCATTGTCATATGCGCTGATTTATGTTTCTGAGCGCGCACATCTAAGCAAGAGAAAGCATGTCCATTTTGTGTGGGAGTGAAGAGAATCCACCTGCGAGAGATATGTGCTTGTGTATTTTAATGCGCTCTAAACATTTGTAATTAAAATAACTAACTATTATAATAAAAGAAGAAAGTTGCATCTATTTTTTAAATAAGTAGAAATGGAAAATATCTTGTTTTTCCGTGTACTCTCGACCATTTCCATCAGTGTCCTTTGCGAGGAAACAACGCCATAAAATAAATGAATAAAATGCTTTCTTACAATATTCAAAAGACTGCATGCACGTTTTCTTAATATGTGACCCTGGACCACAAAACCAGTCATAAGTGTAAATTTGTCAAAATTGAGATTCTTACGGCATCTGAAAGATGAGTAAATAAGCTTTCCATTGATATATTGTTTGTTAAAATATGACAATGTTTGTCTGAGATACAACTATTTAAAAACCTGGAATCTGAGGGTGCAAAAAAATCTAAATATTGAGAAAATCGCCTTAAAAGATGTCCAAATGAAGCTCTTAGCAATGCATATTACTAATCAAAAATCAAGTTTTTATATATTTATGGTAGAAAATTTACAAAATATCTTCATGGAACATGATCTTTACTTAATATGCTAATGATTTTTGGCATAAAAGAAAAATCGATAATTTTGACCCATACAATGTATTTTTGGCTATTGCTAAAAATATACCCGTGCTACTTAAGACTGGTTTTGTGGTCCAGGGTCACATATGATGATTAAAAACCAACAGACTGATGACAATGCAAGGAAAAGTGCAAGGAAAATCTGCACTGAAACAGCTTGATGAGAATAATTCATAAATCTGCTGCTGTCAGCAAAAAGTAGTACTGAGGTCTTCTTGCAGGTTTCAGCCAAAATAAGTCAACATTCATAATAACATTCATTCACAACCATGTTCGGTAATCGGCCTTCGGCCTAGTGTTTAATTTTATTCCACTTCGGCCAAGAATTTTCATCAACCGATATTTGCCTTTTTTCTGTTTCTCTGGTTGGCCGATGCGTTTGAGACGGGACTTTTATTTTGACGGCACTGAAAAAGACAGCTGTTGTCATTAACAGTTCTGTCTAATATGGATAAAAGTATGTCTAATAATCAGATGGAACTGTTAAACAAAAGAATGAAAAAGTATACAAAAAGTATTATAACAATTGTTTTTATATTAGAAAGGCAAACATTATAATACTTTCTCGTTTGCCGTCAGCATTCAGCTAATGTGCATTATTATCATTTAAACAATTCTTTGAATGACTAATGAACATTTAATTTCATAAACCTTTCAAAAGCAAACTTAGTCGAATCCAGCTGTGAGATCTTGAGAAGTGTGCATTTGTATAATCCCTGATTGCATGTGCTCTGTGTGTGAATTGAATGCGGACAGGAGAGTTCAGCTTCACTGGAGACGTGTGATCGACAAACTTTAAACTCATGATTTTAAATTATGCTGTGCTTTATGCATTTGCCCAATGTCATACTCATGTCATTTTCACTGTGTGCTGCATGTAGAGTTTTACCACGGCTTTATTTGAAAAATTATGATTCCTAAGGCACACAAACTTCCCAGAATACTGAGCGTCCAGTTGGTTAGTGTTTACTTCCTTTTTAATTATACTTTTATTAAATATTTATTTGTGAAACATACTTTGTCATCTAAAGTATAGGTATGTTTATTTTACACATTTATTTTTTAATCCATTTTTAAATTATTTAACATTTCTTAAATATTAATTAAAATACAATTATATCGGCTCCATATCAGCCATTGGCCACCCTGCTTTCCAAGATATCGGTATCAGCAACGGCTGTCAAAAAACAATATTAGTCAACCACTAGTCAGAAAGCTCTCGGATTTCATCAAAAATATCCTAATTTGTGATCTGAAGATGAACGAAGGTCTTACAGGTTTGGAACGACATGAGGGTGAGTAATTATTGAGCAAATTTTCATATTGGAGAGAACTATCACTTTAAAATATTTATTTGAAGTACTGAGATGTTAAGTTAATATTTCAGTAATTTAACAACACATTTCTATTCATGGTTCACAGATGTTGGTCATATGCAGACAAATTCATATTAAATCTCTTTTAGTAAGTGTTTGATAACCCCAGTTTGAGAAACCCTGCCGTTAAGGAAACCAAAAAAGATGTTTATGTATGCATGTATACATATTTTTGTGTTTTTTTTTACTGTCTATTTACTACATAGTTTCTCTGTGAAATTAAAAAAAAAACATTTTCTGCATTTTTCTCACACATATTGTAGGTGAAATATGAAAGCACTTGAAACATTAGCATGCAATTTCTATCTTTTTTTTTCCTTGTGGTTATGAAAAGCCCTGAAGGTCAAATTCATTATTTCTCTGCTTTAGCAACAACATTTTTTTTTAAATATGCAGAAACCATTTTACTTATTTTATATATGTATTTCCTATTTTGTTACACACAACACAAAAAATAACATGGTAAATAGATTCAGGAAGGCATTGCAAAAAAAATAAATAAAAAATCATCAACTTTCCCTACTTTTCTGCCCTATGGTCTTGTGGAATTCACAGACATTCAAGACTACAAGTACATAACAAGTGAGCCAAGGAGAAAATACTATCATCCTCACTGTATATCTATAACATACACATTTTGCAAACAAATAAGGATCAATTTCCAATTCACACACTCTTCACGTCACCTGCTTAATCTCATTCCACGTTTTATCCGAAAATAGTTACCTAATTACTTCTGTATTCCAGTTTTTAAAAAATCCCAAACTGCCACTGTGTATACAACATCTCAGCAACACCTCATCAGACTTGGAGACAAACTCTGAATGTGAATCAGAATCAAATGACAAACAAGCTACGCTCACACACGCTATTTCTGTTTTATAATGACATATATCTCTAGAGCATCACAATATTATTATGCATGAGCATTCGGATGCTGAATAAACATATCCCTGCATAGTGAGCGAGGAAGTGTGCCCATCAGCATTCATAGAGTGTTTCCTTTGCTGACATGTATGCATTTCACACTCTGAGACACAACAACGAAAGGTCACAGAATGTCTTGCATTTGACGTTCGGCACACAGGTTCAGATTTAGTAGACACCTGTGTGTGTGTGTGTGTGTGTATGTGTGTGTGTGTGTGTGTGTGACAGAGAGAAAAAAAAAGAGAAAGAGAGAGGGAGAAAGGCAGAGAGAGCCAGGAAAGGTCGGCATAGCTTCATTCCTGCGAGGAAAAGTAGTAGCCATCAACTTGCCTTTCAAATTCTAATCAGTCTTTTCTCTCTCCCTTCCTGTCTGCTGCTTCTCGCTCATCAGCGGCATCATCAACATGATCATAATAATCAGATCTCTCATCTGAGAGCTCCGTAACACCTGCTGTTCCCCTCTATAACCGTTCACCTCCCACCCCCTTGCTCAGACTCTCTTACTCCTCACTATAAATCCATTAAACCCAATGTAGAATCATTAAAAGAGCAGGACATGTTTGTGTCGAGGCCCTACACACTTCACGCTGATTTGGGGGGGGAAATACAATAATAAAATATGGACCTCATTAATGTAGATTAGATTTCCAAGTAATGATCAACAAAGATGCAAATGCATATGAATTCATAAATAGGCAATAAACAGAGCCATAAACAGAAATGAACAAAGTAGCTAAGCATAAACAGAAATGTACATAAAGTTACAACAAATAATTCATTTGTGGTGAGCAGAAGGATGTGATGGAATCTGGCAGTAATACTGTGATACATTAATATGGCAATAAAACTATAGTGATTAAATTATCACTATATTAAGGTGCCAAGTTATTTTTACAAGCAACCTGTTAACAATTTGATTGTCACAAGTTTAATATTTTCATGTAATGTTAGCGTTTTGACACGCTTGTAGTTCATTTAGACCTACCTGAAGAGCCGTTGCAACAGCACGTAGGTTACGTTGTCGATGTCAAAGACTGTCTTCATCGCTAAAAGTTGGCTGGACGTTTTTGAAGGTTTAATACAGTCTATAGTAGGTAAATATCCATTTATCCGGCGCTCTATTTGTACTTCGTGTTATAAAATATATGTTTTGCTGTTAAGTTTTACCGAGTCAGAAGCGGATCCAAAGGAGTCAGCGCGGGAAGGAGCTGTCTGAATCACTGAATCAAAAAATGAATCACGAACCGATTCAGACCGTTTGTCAACTCGCTTGAGTGATTCACTAAAAAGAACCGACTCAAACTAGTTTCTGAATGATTCTGAACAGTTGACAAAAATTTCAGACGACGCACGCAGTGAATTGCTTAAATGTTGTTAAGAAAAATGTTTTTCAGGTAGGCCTAATATTCATTTTCAATCAAGTATTTATCATTTGAATCTTACTCCAACTCATGACAGGACGTTTGTTTGACACATACTGAAACTGACTGTATCGGTAACCCCCAAAGGATGGCACTATATGGGTCATTCCTGGGATTTGGTGCTTTTTCAGTCCCTAGTAAAGATCATGATGTTATTGCCTTAGAACAGCATCAATTTTAAAGTTGTCTTTGACATAAATAATACCTTTCGACCTTTTAACAACTCTAAAAAACCACCGTCAGAAAATCTAACAGGGTGGACTCTAACAGAGTGCACATTTTGACCTAAAATTAGCCATGACACCAAGTCTGAGCAAAAAAATAAATAAAAATGCTAACACAGAAGGTCTGTCAAATAAAGAATTGAATGTTTTTTTTAATGCTACATTTACAAATAAGAATTTCTATTTACTTTTTCATATTCCCCTTAACAGGATGGACATGTTGAAGCTGACCACATCAAAATGGAAAGATAATTAAAAACAGACAGTTAACAAAACAGTTGACAGAAAATTCAGACGATGCACGCAGAGAATTGCTGAACTGATGTCAAGAAAAATGTTTTTCAGGTAGGCCTAATATTCATTTTCAAGCAAGTATATCATTTGCATCTTACTCGAACTTGAGACAGGATGTTTGTTTGGCACATACTGAAACTGACTTAGTGAATCGGTAGCCCCCAAAGGATGGCACTATATGGGTCATTCCTGGGATTTGGCGTTTTTTCTGTCCCCAGTAAAGATCATGATGTTATTTCCTTAGAGCAGCATCAAACAGCATCAATTTTAAAGTTGTCTTTGACATAAATAATACCTTTCAACAATTCTAAACATTTTACAGCATTTTAAACCACCAAAATGTCCATCCTGTTAAGGGGATATGGCTCATTCTTAGTATTGGGTGCCACAAAAATAAATAAATAAATAAACTAAACACAATTTTTAATGAATTATTGTGTATTCATAATTGGGAGATTTTGGTCAGTCTTAAGTATATAAATGTAAGGATCCATTTACTAAATCTTTGTTAGTGTCTAACAGAGTGGACATTTTGACCAAAAATTAGCCAAGTCTGAGCAAAAAAAATCTGCTAACACAGAAGATCTGTCAAATAAAGAATTGAATGTTTTTTTTTTAATGCTACTTTTAAAAATAAGAATTTCTATTTACTTTTTTCATATGTCCCTTAACAGGGTGGACATGTTGAAGTTGACCACATCAAAATGGAAAGATAAGTAAAAACAGACAGTTAACAAAACAGAGGCTCTCACTCATCTTCCACAGTTTTTTTTTTACCTCCAATAAAATTACGCCAGCCATTTGACAATGTAATTTCCTTTTTCCAACTTTAATTTAAAGGGCCAGTCGTTGAATATAACTGAGTGGACAATATTTAGATTTGTATTTTTTAATATTTTAATGAAAATATATATAAATGAAAGAAAACTCATATTAAGTGTTGTATTTATCATCAAAATGGCAAACATAGGCCTGGGGACATAGGGAAAATGGTGACATTTGGTGGTTTAAAATGCTGTAAAATGTTTAGAATTATATTTTTAAAAAACATAAATATGCTTAAAACTTAAATACACTTTAAAATTGATGCTGTTGAAATATTTATGGAAATATCATAATCTTTACAGGGGACACAAGAGGCACCGAATCCTAGGAATGACCCATGTAATGGCTGCAGATTTTATAATAAATAATCACTATTAGTCTGATAATCTCTCATACCTTTAGAGTTACCTGTAATGCTTATATTACCACTTGGATTACATCTCATTAATCTATTCCCCTCTCTCTCCCCGCCCTCTCTCTTTGTTCTTTCCTTTCTATATATATCTCCCGCCTGCTGTTTCCCCTCTTACCTCTTCATTTTCGCACAAACCTCTCGCTTTATGTCTAAATGATCTTTTTTATTTCCACCGCCACGCCATTTTTTTACAAAAGTACTCCTTCGACACCCGTTCCCTCTGGGTGTCTCCTTCATTTGCTCTTTCCCATTTCTTTTTCTCTCTATCTGTAATTACTACTCAGTCAGGAGACATTTTAATATGTGGCAAAGTAGCTATCCTCTGCTCACAGCTTAGTCATTTTTCATTTTTAACTTTCCCTCTCTTTTCTCAGCTTCCTTCATCCTAAATCTCTCTCCTCGTCTGATCTTCTACTCATGTTTTTCCATCTCCTAAATCTGTTTATCCTGTCTTCTCATATACGGCATAATCCGTCGCATAGTCCTAAACATACACACAGAACTGGGATAAACCATTTCCGCTGTTCATAGAGACGCTCTTCATTTTAAACAAACCACTTTTTGCACACAGTATTTCAGCACATCCTCCATTTATCAAGGAAACCTCAATCCCCTGATGCACTAGCTGGCAGAAAGTGCTCAAACACACACACACACGCACATCTGTGTCCCTCTCTCTGTCACTTTTCCATCCCCTGCAGAGGAACATGATTGCCGCCCCCTGGGCCGGAACACAGCGTGTGCATTTGTGTATGTGGGTCTCTTTAACACCACGAGGCAGTGGGACTGGAGAGCTGAGCTCTAATGGTGATAGATTCTCAGCATAACGGATGTGGCTCCACTTCAGATAAAGTGGGTCATGTCTGAGGAGCAGCGATGAATTTGCACAGTGCCAAATCCAAATGCATTAGCCTCTCTCTGTTTTACTTAACGAGGACGGCGGAGGAAGCGCCGGGGTGTGTGTGCTTGTGCCGCACTTCAACCATTTGAAGTGCACATGTACGAGTGCCAACGAGTAAGTATTTGCGTTAGGGTTGTGTGTAACTCAGACGGGAACAGGAAGTGCTGATGACTCACTCTCGCAGAGTAATACAGCGAGTGTGCTGATGTATTTTGGCCTATTTTTCAGGTTGTCTCGTTAAGACATCTTCATTGCCTCTGTCATCATCTTTTTCGCCTTTTTATACCTCGATTAGACAGGACAGTGAAAAAAGACATATGGGATCGGGGAATGATGCACTCTGGAATCAAACTTGTGTCTCTGCAGGTGCCAAAAAAGCATCTGGAGACTTTAGGCACACTTTAAAATATCTGAATGTCATTGCGTTCGATTCAAAATGTCAAATTGTGTGGCATATGCAAACCTCAGAAGTAAAGTTTACTTGGGCTTGTTTGCAGTGACTTTCAAACACCTGGTGTCAAGGTGATTTTTAATGGATGTATAAAGTCAGGTATCTTAGAAATGCTACTAACATTTGACAACCATAAATGCCATGACACACCAAACGGACATCAAAGAACTAGCAACAACAAAAGCAGACTGTATCTGGGCCAAAAAGTTGCTCTTGGACACTCAGCAAAGACTACACCCAACGGCCAACTAGCATGTTCGTTCTGAACCTGTGTGAAATGAAGTACCAGCAGATGGCAATAGTCTTATCATTCTAAAAGAGAAACCGACAGGACTGTGGATATACAAACCACAAACAAAGCAGCACTTGCTTACCATTTTGAATGTGAAGCATGTTGATCAGTTGGTCTTTATTTTCTTCATTCCAGACAGACACGTCTTTATGTAAATATTCACGTATTGGAATGATCAACTTCATCGCTTTTTATTCATTGGTTCACTAAGTGAAACAGCCTCTCAGAGTGGAACACACAGCAAAAACTGAGCTTAAAGATGCTCAATGATGGGCCATCATTGAACTGGAGGCTGACTGTTAACTTGGTGTATCAAGGCCTTAAAAGGATAGTTCATCCAAAAATGAAAATGTGATGTTTATCTGCTTACCCCCGGGCATCCAAGATGTAGGTGACTTTGTTTCTTCAGTAGAACAAAAACAAAGATTTTTAATTCAAACCGTTGCAGTCTGTTAGTCATATAATGGCAGTGGATGGGCACCAAACCTTTTAAAAGTAAAAAAAAAATAAAACATGCACAGACAAATCCAAATTAAACCCTGCGGCTCGTGACGATAGATTGATGTCCTAAGACACGCGAAACAAACGTTTTTTGTGAGAAACTGAACAGTATTTATATAATTTTTTTACCTACACAGCAATGTCCAACTCAGCACAGCATCCAGCACGTTACATGTGCTCTGGCGTAGTATACGCAAACGCCGGAAGGGGAAATCGGTGAAAAGTCAACAGTCCCTGGTGAGTTTTAAGCTTTAAATAAGTTTGAACAATCAGGATAAGCACAAGTAATTACCATTTTGAATAGCCGCTATACCCACAATCTCTGTGCACTGTGTAAACGATGAGTGTCGTACACACATGACAGATCGCTTCCAGCATTTATGTATAATATTCCAGAGCATGTACACATGTAATGCGCAGGATGCTGAGCATGCGCTCAGGACAGTTGATGGACATTGCTGTGTATCAAAGGTAAAATTTATGTAAACACGGTTAGGTTTTTCGCAAAAGCCGATCGATTCGTGTCATAGGACATCAATGTATTGTCACGAGCCGCAGGGTTTAATTTGGATTTGTCTGTGCATGTTTTTTTTTTGCTTTCAAAGGTTTGGTGTCCATTCACTGCCATTATATGACTAACAGACTGCAACGGTTTGAGTTTTAAAATTTTGTTTGTGACCTACTGAAGAAACAAAGTCACCTACATCTTGGATGACATGGGGGTAAGTAGATAAACAGCAAATTTTCATTTTTGGGTGAACTATCCCTTTAAAGTGGCCAAAAAGATTGACAGGTTTTGCCTGAAAAGTCTTTTAACTACATTATTTAAATGTATCCCATGTATGATTGATATTTTGTTACATAATGCAAAGACCTCTATATTAAGCATGTCTTAATACTGTATATTTGGGGCCACTTTTTAAGGTCATCTTTTTTTTTTACTCTAAACTTTTAAAAATGACTCTCACACAGTCCATTACAGTACATCTGAGAATATTCTAGAAGGTGGAAAACAAACAGCGATTATGTGGCCTTTACTTGCTTATCAGTTCTTTAGAGATGCACACCAGCAAGTCCTGACCTTCTGTTCTTTTACTAACATAAACATTTACATTTATGCACTTGGCATACATTTTTTCGCATTCACTTTCATCCAAAGTGACTTAAATTGCATTCAGAATTTAATCAGTTTTTGCTTTCTCCCAGAATCTAACCCATGACCTTGGATGGTAAATGATGCGAAGCAGATAAAGAAAATGTCATTTGGCTTTAATGTTTCTCATGTTGCCCACATTGGCATTATATAAATATTATATGTATATAATGCCAATGTACACATAATATATTACATAAAATAGTTTAAGGTAACTTTTTGGCCAACTCTAAGAAGAAAAAAAGACATGTGGGTACAATAGAATAGCAACTACATTAATGAACAAGTTCACTTTCAGAATAAAAATGTACTCACCCCCATGTGATCAGTCACATTACGAAATCATGTTAGAAAGGTCACATGTGGTTTGTTCTTCATCTATGTACTTTGGTTCAAAAAAGTAGTGAAGGGCAAAAAACTCCATCTCATTTTCTCCTCCTTCTTCAAAATCGCCCAACATCATTTTTTTTTTACCTTTTATGTAAATAACGTTTGACTTTCTTGCTTTTTCACTTTGTAAACACTGGGTCTGTACTTTTGACTACACCACACGACCTTTCCAACATGACTACATAATGTGTGAGGTCTTGCAGGTGCAAAATAAACATATGTGGTTAAAAAGTATATGCATTTTGTTATTTTTTATAGATATCGATAAGAATCTGCATTGAAACTGCAATTTGGATTTTCCACCCACTGATCCCCATTGAAGTCCACTATATGGAAAAAACCTTTATTTCTTTTCAAATGAAGACAGAAAGACACAAACATCTTGGATCACATGGGGGTGAGTAAATTATCAGAAAATTTTTACTCTGGAAGTAAACTAATTCTTTAAGACCTAACTAGTTTGACCAACTTCCCAAGAGGGGTGATCAATCTTACTTTTCGGATACAAATTAGATTTACGTTTTGTACATTTTTGTGATTTTAAAAAGTTATGACCAGTCTTGAAGAAGAAAAAAAATATTAGATGACTACGTTTGTATGACTAATCTAAGCAGTTTATGCAACTGGCCACTGATCTGAGCAGCAGCTGACCTACAAAAATTCTTTCATTTAATCCCAGCAGTGATGAAATGGATGAAAGCGAAAAAGCATGTGCTTGTCTGGAGAGAAACACTGATATTGTTTTGTAGATGAAATCACAAAATTGCAGGATTTTAAACCTATATTTATGCCAATAAAATACTATTATAACTTTTCATCAAGGTTGTATCTCAGATGAGAATGATCTGCTGAACCCAATGTCGAGATCAATACATATTGGCATATGTCAGGATATGCCTGCTTGCGGTGCATTTGAAAATGCTATCTGAACAGCATTTCTAATAATAATATCAAAATCCTCCTATGAATCAGTTTGCTCAGCAATCAGTACGAACAAATTAATATTCATATGCAAAGCCTTCACCATTTCATTATATCAACTCAAATTTGTTTGAAGCTCCTGTGTACCAAGCACTATGCTGCAGCTCCAAAGAGCCGATCTTCTTAAACATCTTGATGAATACAGAAGACTAGTCCAAAACGAGTAATTGAGAACATGAAAGTACATTTGCTCTGTGGAGAGTGATTAAGCGATTCATTCGTATATTGACGTCTGGGGCATCGAGAAGTATTGGCCTTTGCATTCAGCCTCCTTCCTCCCCTCGCTTTGTTTCCCATCTATCACGAAAAACAACATTGTTGAGAATCTGAATCCATTGCAGGGACAATTACGGCCTAAACACAAAAGCCTGTGTTGGTGGAGCTGTTTGTGTAATCATAGTAATTTTACCAAGAGCTACTAATAATGGCTTTCAAGGCCTGTCCATCGCTGCTTTTAATTACCTTGCGAGCCACGGCATTGATTCTTTTCCTCCATCTTTCCTGCCGCCCCCCTCCCCTCCGCCTCCTTTCTTCATCTCACTCTTTTATTAATATCGTAAAGCAATAACAACTGTGTCACAACCCAGATTTCGGCGGTATAATCAACGGGATTAATTCAAAGCCAGAAGACGTGTGTTTCCGCCTGCTTTCACGGCTTTCTTTTTGGACCCTCATTCGCACGCACATGCACGCGCATCATCGTCTTTCTGTTTTTCGTTTTCTGCCAACTCTCGTCTGAAAGGAGGTGGTGAAGTACAAAAGGAAGCGATTTAGCCTCTAGACAGGGAGAGAAAGGGATGTGGGGTCTGCTTGAGAAGCAACACGACGGCGAGCAGAGGTGGACGCTGGGATTTGAGGGTCGGGATGCTGCATTAAAGATGGAAGAAAGGAGTGGGAGTAAAAGTGAAGGACAAATGCCCCTCTGGCTACTGTTAAACCTCCCTGCAGAGCCAAGACTTAGCATAGCCCACAGTGTGACAGCATGAAACCGTGTGTGTGTGCCTACAGCATGTGGGCCGTGGGAGTGTGTGATGTTCTTAAACTTCAGGCCTCTTGGACTTTATAAGCGTAACATACCACATTATGCAGCATGGGAGTTTGAGTATGTGTGTGTGTGTGTGTGTGTGTTTGTGTTTGTATGAGCACTGGCTGATTTAAACTAGCGGAGAACTCCATAAAACTTTATAAAACATAAGGGGGTCAAACCCACCTTCTGCATTCGTTCACTAGACCCCCGTGTGCTAGCGAAGACATGTAAAATGCAACTCAGGGTCATTACGTCCACTCCTGTCCTGAAATTCTGAGCATGTGCCAGCTAGTCCAAGCCTGCTCATTGTGCCTAAGTAAGAGTGTGTGAGTGCATTTGTATGCGTATGTGTGTCATTGTTCCCGCTGCAGCTGTATAGTTGGCAGAAAGTCTGAATGGTACTGCTCGGTTGGGATATTTCACGAGTGGATGAGGGCTCAGCTAGCCCTTTTATTTCCAGACTGCAGCCGGTTTCACTGGAGGACTGTGGTTTATATAGCTCTTTTTATCCTCTCGTTGAGAGCCTTGTGACATATGTACATATATACAGTACAATTGAGCTAAAGTGTTTTTTTTTGCTTTGTTAGATGGAGCATGACTCGACTGGACCGCTGAAAAACGTATAAAGAAATCTGTTTAGGGCCTTCAGGAGAATTCGTGTCAAACTGCAGTTCCAAATCATTCCTTGGCAAGATGCAAATATTTTTAATATATTCATCCCATGGTGCTTCATGTCCAGAGCAATGGCAGTTGCGTAAGAGTGTTTCTTCAACTAAGAGCACTTTTAGCCCTGTGGACTTTTAGAAAGTAATCTTACTTTTTATACTTTGAGTAGTTTGTTTAATTTTTATTAAAACTACTAATAGTCTCCAACTGCAAAGTATGTACCATAGGAAGATTGTCATTTTTGGATATTAATGAAACTTTCCACCATATCCCAAATGATGTATTAGTT
>NC_133369.1:29147732-29168230 GCF_049309525.1 Garra rufa
CCCCTATGTCATCCAAGATGATTTTTAGTCGAAAAGAAATTAAGGATTTTGAGGAAAACATTCCAGGATTTTTCTCCATATAGTGTAATTCAATGGAGATCAATGGATTGAAGGTCCAAATTGCAGTTTCATTGCCGCTTCAAAGAGTTCCACATGATCCCAGCTGAGGAATGGGGTCGTTTCTAGCAAAACGATCTGCCATTTTCTAAACAAAAATTAAAATGTATATACGTCTTGCACTGGCGATGCATCCACGACTTAATGCTTTACATAGTCACATTGGAAAGGTCACACATGACATGGGCGGAAGTACCGACCCAGTGTTTACAAAGCAAACGTGCAAAGAAAGTCAAACGCCCCTTTGCAAAAAAGGTTAAAGAACAATATCAGATGATTTTGAAGTTGGAGGAGAAAATGTTTTTCAGCCTACCCTACCTTTCTGAACCAGAGTACACAGATGAAAAACTAACTTTTTGTGGTTAAAAAGTATGCAAATCTTCATGTTTTTTAAATAAATGACCAATCGTTTTACTAGACCCTTATTCCTTGGCTGGGATCCTGTAGAGCCCTTTGAAGCTGCATTGAAATGCCAGTTTGGACCTACAACCCACTGATCCCTATTGAAGGCCACTATGTGGAGAAAAATCCTGGAATGTTTTTTCGAAGACTTGAAACCACCAAGTTACTGTGACCCATCCCTTGCTAAAATACTATTAAACTATCATTTATCTTAGTAAATTTTTAGCTGGCTCAAGCTGTGAAACAAAGACACTGATAAATAATACATTGCTATTCTGCAGTCTAATTCCCTGTGCTGAAACAATGCATTGCTATTCTGAAGTCTTATTCTCCATGCTGAAAAAGACACAGTCAGGCACCAGACAGCAAATCTGCCACTCAGACATCTCACAGGACGAGAGGAAGAAAAATTTGATCTGAATCAGACTGCACTTCACAACCCAAGTCTGAATTATTGACAGCTCATGTCTGGCGAGGTTTTGCCTTCTCACAAGAATCGGGTCCGGTACGAACAGGCACATTTCAATAATTCACATACTTATCAGAGAGCAAGCACTTAAATTCCCACAATGAATGTGCTTGGATTCAATCAAAGCGAGCGGCAGAAACGGCTTGAGAGAGTGATAACCCTGAAAAATAAGCCTGTTTAATTGGCGCACCTTCAGAGTGTGTTTCATTAGAATAATAGTCGAGCCGTTCTTCTGAGAGAGATGGAAGAGTTTCGGTTTCATTACAGCGGTGTGCTGGCCTTGCTCAATAACGTTTGTAGTCAACTTGACCACAAGCATCTTATTCATCATTTCTGTCATTTAAGAACCGCACAGTCTTCCAATAACCATCTCCTCAGCTCTGAAATGAGACATAAAGTATTGCGTCTAATATGAGTGACCGCAGGCAGGCAGGCGATGAGAGCGAACAAGAAAATGAAAGGAGTGTCTAATCAGTCGAATCAGATTGGAGATAATTACGGTGAAATACAGTTACCGAGACACGCCACCTGCGACAAACCCAGCCCGTGTAACGGCACTATAAAACACAATGATGAATCCAGCCCTTCCTTGAAACGATTTGAAATAGCTTTATTCCTCCCTGTTTATCGCCTCATCCTCAAATTAAGGGAGTTCACGAGTTTTAGCTTATATATATATGACTCGCTTACATATTATTCGCTTTTCTCTTCTGTGTTGTTGCGTAACCTGAAGGAACATCTGTTTATATATGGCTATAAAAATGTGAATTTTATTACAGTGATAAGAGAAAACTGGGTAGCTAACAGTCTGCCACCAGCTTTCCCTCTATATGTCGTCTTTATTTGTCTATTCTGAGCCTGGGTTTAGTGTTCACTGAGAAATGAGAGTAAAAATAGGCAGCGTGTACCTGAAGGCTTTACTACATGTCTGTTTTTAACATACTGGTAGGAGGGCTTCCACTGTAATTAAATGTCAACATTTTTATTTTACTGGGGGAATTACACAACCACACACTGGAATCAAAGGATAAACCTTGGCTTAAGATAAAGGCTTCCTCGTGGCATTACAGAACAAAGTGTCAAGTGAAAATACCAATTTCTGTCCTACATGCGCTAATCCTATAGCGCCTACCCTACATAATGCACCAATTTTGCATCTGAATAAGACTAGGAAATCAAATGTTCAAAACAAAAGAGATGCTTGATTTCCATGCCCCATATATACAGGGCCCCAGACTTTAAAAAATGGCTAGGGAGCTTGTAAAATGAAACATTTAGGAGCCAAATGTATATTTTATTTTACAAAAATGCCAGAGAAAGACTGTTTCTGAAGAGGTAAAGTTCCCATTTGATCCTGATTTGTTAAAATAATTAAGCCTGTTAAATATTGTGGTTCTAAGATGAAGTATTGCAACTCACTCACAACTCACTGAGTGAGACTGATTCAAACCAATAACTCACAAGCAAGTTTTGTGAATCTTTTTGATTGACTCAGTAAAAAGAAGTAGTTCATAAGAATCATTGATTCATGAATCAGACATCACGATTTATGCTGTTGGCTGTTGCATCACTCACTCGCGATTCACTGAGTAAGTCTGATTCAAATCACTCACAAGCAAGTTTTGTGAATCTTTTTGATTGACTCAATAAAAAGAAGTAGTTCATAAGAATCATTCGTTCTTGAATCAGACATCGCGATTAATGCTGTTGGCTGTTGCATCACTCACTCGCGGTTCACTTAGTACGTCTGATTCAAATCACTCACAAGCAAGTTTTGTGAATCTTTTTGATTGACTCAATAAAAAGAAGTAGTTCATAAGAATCATTCGTTCTTGAATCAGACATCACGATTTATGCTGTTGGCTGTTGCATCACTCACTCGCGATTCACTGAGTAAGTCTGATTCAAATCACTCACAAGCAAGTTTTGTGAATCTTTTTGATTGACTCAATAAAAAGAAGTAGTTCATAAGAATCATTCGTTCTTGAATCAGACATCACGATTAATGCTGTTGGCTGTTGCATCACTCACTCGCGATTCACTTAGTACGTCTGATTCAAACTACTAACTCAGAAGTGAGTTTTGTGAATCTTTTGGGCTGACTCAATAATAAGAATCATTTGTTCATGAAACAGACATCACGACTCACGCTGTTCATTTTTGCATTACTCACAACTCATTGAGTAAGTTTGATTCAAACCACTAACTCACAAGTAAATTTTGTGAATCTTTTTGACAGACTCATTAATAAGAGCCAGTTCAAAAGAATCATTTGCTCATAATACAGACATCACAACTCATGCGGTTCATTGCTGCATTATTCACTCACGATTCAGTGAATCTGTTTCAAACTACTAATTCACAAGCTGGTTTTATAAATCTTTGTGATCTATCTTTGCTACTCACTAAAAAGAACCAGTTTATAAATGTCATTTATTCACAAATCAGACATTGTGACTCACCCTATTGGCTGTTGTATCACTTACTCCCGATTCACTGAGTGAGTCTGATTAAAACCAATAACTCACAAGTGAGTTTTGTGAATCTTTTTGTCTGACTCATTAAAATTAATCAGTTTGTAAGAACAATTTGTTTATGAATCAGACATCATGACTCACTTACAATTCACTGAGTGAGACTGATTCAAACCAATAACTCACAAGCAAGTTTTGTGAATCTTTTTGATTGACTCAATAAAAAGAAGTAGTTCATAAGAATCATTCGTTCTTGAATCAGACATCACGATTAATGCTGTTGGCTGTTGCATCACTCACTCGCGATTCACTTAGTATGTTTGATTCAAACTACTAACTCAGAAGTGAGTTTTGTGAATCTTTTGGGCTGACTCAATAATAAGAATCATTTGTTCATGAAACAGACATCACGACTCACGCTGTTCATTTTTGCATTACTCACAACTCATTGAGTAAGTTTGATTCAAACCACTAACTCACAAGTAAATTTTGTGAATCTTTTTGACAGACTCATTAATAAGAGCCAGTTCAAAAGAATCATTTGCTCATAATACAGACATCACAACTCATGCGGTTCATTGCTGCATTATTCACTCACGATTCAGTGAATCTGTTTCAAACTACTAATTCACAAGCTGGTTTTATAAATCTTTGTGATCTATCTTTGCTACTCACTAAAAAGAACCAGTTTATAAATGTCATTTATTCACAAATCAGACATTGTGACTCACCCTATTGGCTGTTGTATCACTTACTCCCGATTCACTGAGTGAGTCTGATTAAAACCAATAACTCACAAGTGAGTTTTGTGAATCTTTTTGTCTGACTCATTAAAATTAATCAGTTTGTAAGAACAATTTGTTTATGAATCAGACATCATAACTCACTTACAATTCACTGAGTGAGACTGATTCAAACCAATAACTCACAAGCAAGTTTTGTGAATCTTTTTGATTGACTCAATAAAAAGAAGTAGTTCATAAGAATCATTCGTTCTTGAATCAGACATCGCGATTAATGCTGTTGGCTGTTGCATCACTCACTCGCGGTTCACTTAGTACGTCTGATTCAAACTACTAACTCAGAAGTGAGTTTTGTGAATCTTTTGGGCTGACTCAATAATAAGAATCATTTGTTCATGAAACAGACATCACGACTCACGCTGTTCATTTTTGCATTACTCACAACTCATTGAGTAAGTTTGATTCAAACCACTAACTCACAAGTAAATTTTGTGAATCTTTTTGACAGACATTAATAAGAGCCAGTTCAAAAGAATCATTTGCTCATAATACAGACATCACAACTCATGCGGTTCATTGCTGCATTATTCACTCACGATTCAGTGAATCTGTTTCAAACTACTAATTCACAAGCTGGTTTTATAAATCTTTGTGATCTATCTTTGCTACTCACTAAAAAGAACCAGTTTATAAATGTCATTTATTCACAAATCAGACATTGTGACTCACCCTATTGGCTGTTGTATCACTTACTCCCGATTCACTGAGTGAGTCTGATTAAAACCAATAACTCACAAGTGAGTTTTGTGAATCTTTTTGTCTGACTCATTAAAATTAATCAGTTTGTAAGAACAATTTGTTTATGAATCAGACATCATGACTCACTTACAATTCACTGAGTGAGACTGATTCAAACCAATAACTCACAAGCAAGTTTTGTGAATCTTTTTGATTGACTCAATAAAAAGAAGTAGTTCATAAGAATCATTCGTTCTTGAATCAGACATCACGATTAATGCTGTTGGCTGTTGCATCACTCACTCGCGATTCACTTAGTACGTCTGATTCAAACTACTAACTCAGAAGTGAGTTTTGTGAATCTTTTGGGCTGACTCAATAATAAGAATCATTTGTTCATGAAACAGACATCACGACTCACGCTGTTCATTTTTGCATTACTCACAACTCATTGAGTAAGTTTGATTCAAACCACTAACTCACAAGTAAATTTTGTGAATCTTTTTGACAGACTCATTAATAAGAGCCAGTTCAAAAGAATCATTTGCTCATAATACAGACATCACAACTCATGCGGTTCATTGCTGCATTATTCACTCACGATTCAGTGAATCTGTTTCAAACTACTAATTCACAAGCTTGTTTTATAAATCTTTGTGATCTATCTTTGCTACTCACTAAAAAGAACCAGTTTATAAATGTCATTTATTCACAAATCAGACATTGTGACTCACGCTATTGGCTGTTGTATCACTTACTCCCGGTTCACTGAGTGAGTCTGATTAAAACCAATAACTCGCAAGTGAGTTTTGTGAATCTTTTTGTCTGACTCATTAAAATTAATCAGTTTGTAAGAACAATTTGTTTATGAATCAGACATCATGACTCACTTACAATTCACTGAGAGAGTCTGATTCAAACCACTAACTCACAGGCTAGTTTTGTGAATCTTTTTGACTGACTCACTTAAACAAACAGTTCATAAGAGTCATTTGTTCACAAATCAGACGTTGCGACTAATGCGGTTGGCTGTTGCATCACTCACTTATGATTCACTGAGTAGGTCTGATTCAAACAACTAACTCACAAGCGAGTTTTGTGAATCTTTTTGACTGACTCATTAAAATGAATGAGTTTGTAAGAGCCATTTGTTCATGAATCAGACATTATGACTCACTTACAATTCACTCAGTGAATCTGATTCAAACCACTAACTCACAGACTAGTTTTGTGAATCTTTTTGACTGACTCACTTAAACAAACAGTTCATAAGAGTCATTTGTCTCTCATGCTCATGGTTTTGGTTGGTACATGTGGGAAACACTTATAAAAACAAGTTTTCCCAAATGTTGCCAATGGCAATTAGATTTTAAATGATTGTCATACATTTTTATTACTTGCATTTGAAACCAATTTAGTCACAGTACGGAGCCCTAATATACTAAAACAATGGCTGTTTTTCAACCTTTATCCACATGACTAGTCATGTCAAACTGTATAATAAGGCAACTATTATAACTACAATATGTAATTGCATTTTACTTGAAGAAAAATGAAAATCCATACAAATTCTTTTAAACTGTGCAGCTATTTTTATACTTTTTTCCAATTAGGAGGCAATTTGGCCCTCCAGCAGAAGCAACATTGACAGAACCCCAAAAAATGATGAAAACAGATTCAAACGAATGACTCTCATATTGCTTGCCATCAAATAAACAAATAGAGATGATTAACTGTGCAGGGCCAGTGATGAGAGGGGACGGGCAAAGAATGCAGCATGCAGAATGCGGCTGGCGCAGTTGTGGCCATTTATTGTGTGTGCTCGTGTGTGTCAGTCACACAGCACTGCAAAAAAAGGGCATGCAGAGGGAGAGAGATGGAGAGAAAGACAATGAGAGAGAGGCAAAAAGAGAAAGAGGGGCTCAGATGGAGAACACAACATGAGTCTGCAGGCCTGTACCCAAGGGACACACACAGTCACTGAGCCTAGTACATTCTGTATTTGTTGTGCTGGGGGAAGGGGCAATTTTACACACATCTCCACACACACACACACACACACACACACACACACACACACGCACGCACACACATACACTATTCTCTATCTTTCTTTTCCCCTGCTCTCTCAGTCTATGATAAAGTGGTCTCTTATAAGTTCAAGTCTCTTCCTCCCATTATCCCCGTCACTCCATCTGTTTCTCTAGCAGACTTCTACTTTTCCACCCTGGTTACATCTTTACCTCTTCTTCATTGTCTATTTCTCTCTTTTTCAGTCTGCTTCAGTAGGTACAAAGATCATTTCGTCCCTCACTTCCTTCTTTTTCATCCTCGTTCTCTCTCCTCCATCTTTTCCTCTTGCACTAACTTCTCCTTTCTGGAAACAGGAATAAAGATATTCAATCTGGTATAAAAATTCTCTTCTGATTTAAATGATGAAGGGGTGTGATAATCAGTTGTCTCCATCCATCCTTCTTTCCCTCCCCAACCCCCCCTTTTCTCTCTCTTCTTTTACCTCGTGTCACTGGAGAGATTAATGACAGTCATCTCCATAGCTCCCTCTTGACCTCCAAGGTCCAAATGAAGAGACACCCAGCCATTTGAGCAATGAGTACACACATATACCTACACATGCAAAGCCTATGCTCTCTAAAATAAAATTCTATACATTTCTTTACATTCAAAGGTGGCCTCAACGACATACAGCAAGAAAAGCAATGTGTAGCTGTACAGAAGAAAAAAATCTTCAGTTGCTCACAGATTATTAGACAGCATAAAATAAACACATTGATCTGCCAGTAGCTTGGACCACAAATAGCTACTGAATTCAACAAAGGAATGCTTTTAGAATCTCAAACAGATAAATATGCTAATACCGTTTGCATAAAATTCGAAACATGAAGTGAGAAACTGAATTAAGGAACTGTCATTTGGCCCCATTTTATGGGTTCCTTTGACTGTATTAAAATGTGCATATTGTACTTATGTCTGAAATATGTCATGATTTGAATTTTAGAAAAGTATTATATAAGACCCTGGACCACAACACCAGTCATAAGCTGGATGGGTTTATTGGTAGCAATAGCCAACAATACATTGTATTGGCCAAAATTATTGATTTTATGCCAAAAATCTTTAGGATATTAAGTAAAGACGTTCCATGAAGATATTTTGTAAAAAAAAAAAAAAAAAATCAAATATATCAAAACTTCATTTTTGATTAGTAATATGCATTGCTAAGAACTTCATTAGCACAATTTTAAAGGCGATTTTCTCAATATTTTGATTTTATTTGCACCCTCAGATTCCAGATTTTCAAATATCTCGGCCGAATATTGTCCTGTAAAGCTTATTTATTCCGCTTTCAGATGATGTATCAATCTTTATGACTGACATTATGACTGATTTTGTGGTCCAGGGTCACATATATTTCTAAAAGTAAAAGCGTTTTGTTTTCGCTTGGAGTGGGTTTCTCTCCCTAGTGAGCAGGGAGATTAAAATAGAAAACCCGGAGTGGAGCTCAGGTATGTGATTCTATCTTTAACGCTGTTAGCAAGAATGAGAAATACATGTAATTCCGACTCCGGTCCATTCATTTAAGATACTCCAGACCAGTATTTAGTATTTGCGTTGCTTTATGACGCGCTAAACTGCCCGTTTTGATTTGCTTTTAAATATATACGAACAAACCGAATATTTTTTGGTCTGAAATGTAAATTGCAAACTGGTTGATGATGGACTTTATCTCACAATAACCTCCCGCGATGCGAGTTAAAGACACCTAATAAAGTGTAACCGCATTTTCTTTTTGTCCCAGGCAATTTTCGCTCTCGCTTAACAATTATTAATTTGAGCCTCGTCTAACAAACAGATGGCACAGCTTGAAGAGAAGAATTAAACGGCCAGCTAGTATCTTCAGATGCTCTTGTAATCCAAATCCCAGGACAACCGCAGATGCACTTATCATGCGATGGCAAGCATGAAATACACGGCCCGTGTTGGGATTTTCTCTGACAGTCTTGCATTTGAGACTGATTTGGGACAGTAACCCCTGCGCAGAGGAGCCCAGAGCGGGACCTCCGAACAGCGCAATTCACAATGACATGATTATGGTACCTGCGCTCTTGCACTGACTGTCGCAATGGCCATATACGCACACCTCGAGATCTCAAAGGACATCGGTAAATGAAAAAACATTACGCATATACACAAAGAAAAAGCACTGTGTACAATATCCGAACAATGATGCGCGTAAGCGACAACAGAGAACGCTGTGAATGCACCTGTGCGTACAAACGCATCTGAAAATGAATTTCTAAGCATGTATGTGTACTGTTCGAACTCCCTTTTATTTCGAGAGCAAACGGAGTCAGTAGAGGTGCAGGTAAGTGACGTAAACTACTGACCAAAATAAACGATAATTAGCCTGCACGAAGAGAAAACCGGAACAAAAAGAACTTTAAGAGAAACAAAATAAATTTCACTTTCGTATAAACGGCTAAAACGGAAGATCACACGATTTCTTTGACATTTAATGCGATGTGCCGAACCCATGTACAGCATGTTGTAGGCGATGCATGTGTTTACATATGTATGGCTATTCTATACATCTCGCGATGGCAACATTAGTAAACAGACGAATAGTTCTCTCGAGTGAAACGTCTGTCCGCGTTCATGCCAAGTGAACTTCCAAAGTGTTTACGGACTGAATAAATATTGTCTTACCTGTCTGCAAATAGGACAGGAGCAGTAGGAGAGAAAGGGGAGCGCAATACTTCCAAAGAGAAGGAAATGCCATCATTTGTGTTAGTCCGATCTCTCAGTTAATTCCTCTTCCTTTGATAGGAATTAGAATAACATGAGCGCGCAGGCTCTCACCTACGAGTTGTGTCTTTTCTCAACTCCAGTGTCAGCTGGAATTGTTGTGTATTACATACTAGTACTCACACACGCACACTCAATCAGATACACTACTCTGAATGAAAGGTGGAAATGTAGCAGGGCCGGTTTTTCTTGGGCTCAGCCACAACCAATCGGATTTGACAATGACCGGCGCACACCCAATCATGGGCGGGGTAAAGAGTAATATTATAAGACAAATAACCGTTTGTTTTATCAAAAACACAATGTGCTATACGGTGAATTCATAGCGCTGCAAATGAACCGCCTTATATATTAACGAGATGACTTACAGTAGCGATCAATAAAGTTTTGAACGCCGTATATAAATAATGCGAATTTACTGGAAGACTGGGCTTTTTAATGAATCTCTAGCTTGTAATGTGGAATCCGCAGGGATAAATGACAGATTCACTGACTGGACCAATTCGGAGCAACGAATTAGAATGAGATTCATTCAACTATGTGACATACGACGAACAGAATCAACGCGATCATTAGCAACCAAGCTGGCATGAAACCAACCCGAGCGCGACTTCAATATCTTCCTCAAACTCACTTCACTGGCGAAATTAAAACCGAAAAGATTGTAGTCTTTACAATGGCGTTTATAGTTTGTATTTAGCGACATCATGTGATGATTCAGAGGAAGAACAATGTGCTTTTAGTGCGTGTGTCAGTCATGTTAGAGGAGACTAACGTTAGCGCTAGTTGTCACAATTTAACTCTAGTAAACAATCATAATATCTTTATATTACTATCAAAACTTTTGAATACTGTTATTGCGTTGGACAATTATCCACAGAACACGTGTTGACCTTTTGGGAAATAAAAAAGTGGGGTAAGTTATTTTCACAGTAAATAGTACACATTAGCTAACTGCAGGATTTTTATCAAAATGTAAACATAAATAACAATCACTAAACACAAAATAATTAATAAACAATTTTAATATTGCAGACTTATATTGTAAAAAACATGCCCCATCTTATTTATCAAAAATACTGTTGTCTTGACAACATAATTCAGCTTTTAAGTTTAAATCGACCTACACTGGTCATACTTGACTCTTATAATGAAAATATTAGAATGTTAATTTGGAGGACTTAATTCACAAAAATTATTTTCATTTATAAGGTTTTTGAATTAGGTGTTTGAAAACAGTCACTTGTTTTTCCTGAACAGTTAAACTGTTCTTCAGAAAAAATCCTTCAGGTCCCGCAAATTCTTTGGTTTTTAGCATTTTTTGTGTATTTTGAACCCTTTCCAACAATGACTGTAAGACTGTAGGGACTGTAAGGGACTCATATGCAACTATTACAAAAGTTTCAAACACTCACTGATGCTCCAGAAGGAAAAACGATGCATTAAGAGCCAGGAGTGAAAACTTTTGAATGGAATGAGGATGTGTATGTTTTTCTTATTTTGCCTAAATATCATATATTTTTTCATTTAGTATTGCCCTTCGGAAGCTACAGAAGATACTTACATGTTTCCCAAAAGACAAAATAAGTTACATTTACCCCCCTCCTCAGTGTGAAAAGATAGATCTCAAAATCATACAGTCATTGTTGGAAAGGGTTCAATTCACAAAAATGCTGCAAAAACCAAAGAATTTGTGGGACCTGAAAGATTTTTCTTAGTAACAGCGGGCAGTATTACTGTTCAGGACAAACAAGGGACTTGTGAACAACTATCAGTAAACAAAAAAACAGCTGTGGATCATTCAGGTAACAACACAGTATTAAGAATCAAGTGTGTGTAAACTTTTGAATGGGGTCATTTTTATAAATTCAGCTATTATTTTCTCTATATATGTAAATGTCTTTCATGTGAAATATCTTATTCAGGTCAGTACTAAATAAAAAATAACATGCATTTTGTATAACCCCTCTTATTTTGGTAAAATAATTAACGTTTTGCAGATTCTGTAAGCTTTTGACTTCAACTGTATTTTCTGAAATACAGGCTTTGAGCGTTAGATACAAATTACTTTAATTTTAACATGTCCACATGTTTCTGGTAGAAGAGATCTCAGATGTTAAATTATGCAATAGCAGCACAAACAGAAAAAAGAACAACAGGCCTACTGGCTGCTCCAAATTATGCCTTGTTTTTGCTGTTGCCTATTATAGATATTGCTCCTTTGTCCAATTATAGTCAGTCGTAAGAAACACTTCTAGAAGATTATGGTCACAGGCAAGCTAGAAATCAACAGCTAGCATAGTCCCTATGCAGGATTCAAAACATTTGTTTGCTTTCATTCTTTCCACGTGCAGCGCCGCATGGTTGCCAGAGTAGTTTATAATTGGCCAGCGCACATCAAACCTTTTGGAAGCATTTGGTCAGAGCATAAATAATTCGAAAGCGAAAACATGTATACAAAGGAAACCGCAAGCCATTTAATTGAGAAAATAACCGTGTTGACAAGCACCTTAGTAGGTGAGAACCTCAAGACGTGAAATATAATTTTCACACATTGGTATTTTTTCATATCAACTCATAACATGTGAAACTTAAATATTTATGCAGCATGTTAACAGTTTTTGATGTTTGGGATCATTTCTGAGTAAACAATAATGGGGGGAAAAGGGTTTTCTGTGAATTAGAGGTCTAATGCTTGTCCTACAGCATTGAAAAACTGTCAGAACAGTGGGCATTTAGTGCTTTTATTATACTCAGACCTCTCTCTTGTGAAAGTCCATTATCTTGATGATGTAAATGTGAAATGCGTGACCCTTTGGAGCTTTTCCTGCTGCAGGCCATTTACTTTGAAGAGCCCCAGGAGAGAGCAAATTAAAAAAAATGGGATTTTTCTTTTAGGTCCGTAGCCATTTCAGATGTTTGTACTCCAAAGAACTCGCCGTTCTAATATATCCTCTTGTTCAAGGACTTTATGAATAACCGCTGGAGAGGAAGAGAGATATTGAACCATTTGTGTAATAATATTGTTCTTGTTGTATTCCATGGCATGTACCTTCGTTAATGAACTGTCATTGTTAAAGCACACAAAACACAGTTATTAATGGTGGCCTCTGGTCAGCTGCACACTGCTAATAAAACCACACAAAATGAAACGCAACTATAGCAGACAGAAGAAAAGAAATGAGTAGCTATGATAATGTTTACAGTGATTAACTCCTAAGGTTAAAGCATTGGAGGGTAAAATTAAGAAACAGTTGTGGTTATGTGGTGACTGAGTATGCAGGCAATTCCAGTTCATGCTGTTTGTGAAAATGCCAAACCAAGTTAGGCTTGTGGCAGCATGTAAAGATTAGATATGTCACATTCTGAAAAAACACATCTGGACTGCCTCAAGGCCTTTTCAGTTATGAATTTGTTTTCCTTTTCTTTGTATTCAAAGTTTTCTGACACATTTCTAGTTTTCGCTTTTATTATTAGAGTAGATGGAAATATAGGCTAGTTAGTACCCACTGAGAGACCAAGGAGAAATACAGGTAGTAGAGGTCGACCGATATTGGTTTTTACCGATACCGATAGCTAGGTTGGACCACGCTGGCCGATACCGATTAATTAACCGATAGTTTTTGAAAATGGATATTGAAGGCCAACTAAAATAGTGCTCTACTATTTAAAAAAATGAATACTAAACCATACTTTGTAAATGAATAAAAATATTAATAGTAATTATAAATTGATCATTAAAGTTATTTCATAGTTCATTAATGTTAACAAAATGAACTTCGAAATTTAACAATATATCAGTAAATGTTGAAATTAACACTCTAACAAGGAACAACACTTCTATTCTACAGCTTTCATCAATCTTAGTTGATGTTACAAATGGGCTCATTGTAAAGGGGTGGGAATCTTTAAATTTTAACATTTTTTTATTATATAAGCAGGCTGCTTTTTAAAATAATTACTTATTTAAAATTAGTGTTCTTTAAGTGTCGGCAAGTTTACAGAAATAGTTTTTTTCTTTTTCGTTTGATTATTACTGATGAGATCAGACAGAGGCGGCTTTAACAGGCTGCATTCAAACGAATGCACAGATCTATTTCGATGTATCAGATGTTTTGTCCTGCTCTGAAAACATAACTGACTGTGTGTACATCAGTTTCGTATAAAAGTATTTGAAAATCCAAGTGCATTTAACTGCATCTGCAATCAAGCTTTTTAGGACGGACAAACACAAAGAGCAATTGAAAGTCTGTCAGTGCATCTAAGTACTGCATTATAAACGGCAGAAATGAAGGCACATGTAAAGTCAAAAACTGCGATTGATAGCTCACACTGTCAAACAATACACACTTAGCTCACTGTGGAAATTCTGTGCAATGAAGCCAGCCGCGTTTCTGGCGCGCACGCGTGCCATATGCGGGAAAAACACACGCTCATTGAAGAGAGGATTGCGTCGGAGAATCTATTTTTCACCCACCCTTTAATGAAACCGAACAAAAGTGCAGCGCTGTGTTGCGCGGACAACTTGCAGGTATCACACACACAGGACGCGTTGTTTAGTTCAAGCATAAATCTAAAACAGTTTATTTAATCACCAAACGGGCAAATGTTTACTTCAAGAATGATCAAAAAAGCGGCAAAGGTTAGTTTAAGCATGAAACGGAAAGAGAAAGTGCGATCTATATTCAGAAACAATTTCTTTTCTGTTTTACATTTGTTAAAATATTATTTGTTTTTGTTTTGTTTTGTTTCAGTTTAATATGTTAATTACGAAAGAAGTTTGTGTAATTTGTAAATGTCATAAAGGACGTGGTATGAATTGGACGGCAATACGCCAGGAGAATTGGAGAGGGTCAGACACAATTTTTGACAACTTCGTACGTTTTTATTTGTGGAAAATCCCTTCTTTAACGAATTTCGTTTTGTATTATTTTTATCTTCATTTTTAATAGATATTTTTGTTGATCAGTTATTAAAATCAAATAGGAACAGGAAAATGGCATTGTGAAATAAAGCGCGTAACAAGATGCAAACTCACCATGCTTTAACGGCCTGAAGAAAAGGCTAAAACATAAATTATAGCTCTGTATTAAGCATACAGACTTAATTAGAGCTACAGAAATACAAATAGTTTGCTTAAATGCACAATACTCAATTTTCCAGCACAGGGTCAAGTCTTTATGAACGATGTAGGAAAGATGTGTAATGTAAAACTATGGCGCGCTGTGACTGATTTTGTCGGCTGAATGAACACAGTTTGCTTTCTCATGTCTTTACACCTGCAACTTGCTGGCTAAGAATATGAACAGCTGGATATAAATCAATACAAATATATGGTAACAATCCTGGCATTAAACATTGGTCTAGGGCTTAATCTCTCATACTCCATGACAGCAGAGCGTGAGCCGCTTCAGCAAAGAACGCAACCCGGAAAAACTATCGGCAAGGATTTTTGCCGATAACCGATAGTTCGGCGAATCAACTATCGGTGCCGATTAATCGGCAAAACCGATACATCGGTCGACCTCTAACAGGTAGAGAATAAAAACAGTATTATTTCATATAGTACTTGTATTGCTACGGCTGTTTCGACGATTCATGTCCTTTAGTTTAATTGAATAAGTGATATTCTAATCACGAGATAATTAGTTCAAAATCACTGGTTCATTAAGTTAAAGCTGCTTTCCATAACTGTTTTTGGTTATTTAATTAATATTAAATTAATTATTGAGAAAGTACATAACCAGTCAGTGTTCAAAACTCTCTGCTTACCTTAGCCCGATTCACAACAGTAAACTTGTAGTAATATTTTCAAATTTGAGTGATTCGGGTCGTTCGTCTTTGCGTCATTACGTCACTAGTGGACGATATCGCGTCTGTGATTTTGATTATTCCAGTTTTAAATGTGCATCTGATTACAGATACGTTGGATTAGCCTACACTGTAGCCTATACAAAAGATGTGCATTTAAAAGAGAATGAATTCTAAAGAACATTAAATTACTTTATGAGGTTAAAAGAACATTTGAATGGTATGACAAGTAGAGATAAGACTGTACAGAAAGTTAAATCTAGAGAAGGCTAAATACACAGTCTTTCTGTTTTCACGAAGCCTCATCAATCTGCCATTTTGGCGGCACTAGATGTAAACAATGCCACTGAACCTAATGAAACTTTCATATTGTGCTGTTTATTGCTGCTGAAAATGGTCAATTATTGGGTTTCGGGTTGTACTAATCGTCGGACTGGGAAAAACATTTGGAGTACTACAGACTGCCAAAAGTTATAAAAAATCAAGGAGAAGAGTGCAAAAAACTGCCTGAGGAACAAAAGGTGTTTGTGGCTGGCCAAACTGAACCAGGATTTCAAGGGCAAGAATCTTCACAGCATTCGTGTTTGTTCTTATGATTTCCAGTCAGGTAGCCCTACAGTGCCTTGTGAAATTATTCATAGCCCTTGAATACTTATGCAATGTACTTATTTCAGTGTTTTATTTTTAATAAATTTATCAAATTTGCAAATCTGGTTTTTGCTTTGTCATTATTATGGTATATGGAATGTAAATTTTACAGATTTATTAAAAATAAAACACTGAAATAAGTACATTGCATAAGTATTCATACCCTTAACTCAGTACAAAGTTGAAGCACCTTTACAGCCTCAAGTCTTTTTTGGTATGATGTGACAAGCTTTGAACATCTGCATTTGGCAATTATCTGCCATTCTTTGCCTCACCTTTTCACCTCTCAAGCTCTGTCAGCTTGGATGGGGACTGGCAGACATTTTCTAGAGTCCTTGTTGTTCCAATCGTCTTCCATTATGGATAATGGAGGCTACATGCTTCTGTGAACCTTCAATGCAGCAGATTTTTTTCTGAACTCTTCCCTAGATTATTGCCTTAACACAAGTCTGTCACTGAGCTCTACAGGCAGTTAACTTGACCTCAGGACTTGGTTTTTGATGCATTTTCAGCTGTTAGACCTTTTCTGAGAGGTGTGTGCCTTTCTAAATCATACTCATTCAAATGAATTTGACACAGTTTAACTCCACTCGAAGTGTAGTAACATCTAGAAGCAATATGAATGCTCCTGAGCTAAATTTCGAGTGTCCCAGAAAAGGGTATGAATACTTATGCAACGGGATCTTTTCAGTTTTTTATTTTTAATAAATTTGCACAAATGTTAAAAACCTATTTTTTGCTTTGCCATTATGGAGTAGGGAGTGTAGATTGATGTGGGAAAAAAAGTAATTTAAAGTAGTTTAACATAAGGCAGCAACATAACAAAATGTGAAAAAAATGAAGGGGTGTGAATAATTTTACAAGGCATTGTATGTGAAATATTAGGCTAATATCTTAATTCAGTGGTTCTCAATCCTCTCAATCCTGATCCTGGGGGACCCCTGCTCTGCACATTTGCATGTCTCTCTTATTTAACACACCTGATTGAGATCATCAGCTCATTAGGAGAGAGATCCATGAACTGAACTGATAATCTCAATCAGGTGTGTTAAATAAGGCAGACATGGGCTGTATCTGAAATCGCCCCCTATACCCTATTCACTTTTCCCTATATTAGTCCACTTGTACAGTTCACTTGAAAGAGTGAATGAAAACGAGTGAGTGAATTCGGACACTAAGTGCACTGAAAGGACTGCCGCTTTTCCATAGTTTGCTTGATGTTTAATAATCATTTAAAACTGGTAGTTCCAGTAGTAAGGCTTAAGGATTTATCTTGAACTCTGAAATTACGTATAAACCCTAGTTCAACAATTTCATAATCAATTTACGACAAATTTGTACCTGTGTTGTACGCTGTATTACGCCATGGATGAGCACATTGTAAAATGAATTAGCTGCAGTCACCTCTTCTGAGATGCGTGACTCTCACAGTGCATTATGGGTTATCTCTAGCCGTTGAGTGTAAATCGGTTGTACACTCGTTTTTGCGGTGCATTGTGGAATTTAATGAGTGCACTTGAGAATGTCCACTATGGTTTCGAACACCACTTAAAATGGCTGTCCCCTCAAATAGTGCTCTATTTGAGGGTATAGTGGGCGATTTCAGATACAGATGTTGTTTACATCTGAGTATTGGCAATATGGCTGTGCATCTAGGTAACTGGCCATGACGTAAGTGCAAACCCTTTATTTCAGAGCAAAATATAACAATAATTTAGTTTGCACGGTTTGACGTTATCTGAGCTAACTCGATCCTTAGATTTAATCACCACTGGTAGCTCGATTTATTGTAAAACTTTTTTTTTTCAGTTGGTCAGAACAAAACTGGCAGACATGTTACTTACTTGTTCAGGTAACATTTTCCAGTGAAACATCTTATTTTGAACATATTTCTACGATGTATTATCTGTAATTCCACAATACAGTGAATATACACACTGGTGCATTGACTGACAGCCCATTTACACCTCAAAACATTAAATTCATGCGCATACATAACCCACTTAAAGATAATTCTGCAAATAACTGCAATTGCAGGTTTCAAACAGAGATGGCAACAAAGATACAAAACTTAGAGAATCCAGCTTTAAAAAATGTTGTATCCGAAATGGGCACTGTTCCATACATCACACACAAATGAGTGTACTTCATAATGTCTAGCAATGTTTCTGACCACACCAAATGTGTCTTTCCCTTCAAATAGTGCCCTATATATAGGTATAGGGTTATTTTATTCACTCATTCAGTTATTGATTTCACTTTAGAATTGGTTCAGTTAAAAAATAGACAAAGTAGCTGGCGATAGCTACTCAAAAGTTACTCAACATGAACGTCTTGTTTGTTAAGCTGTTGTGTAAGCACAATTATACAAATCACATGATAATGCACTCGAGACAACAGCAGTCATGCTCATGTGATATTGCTTGTATTTTGTAATGGTCAATACATCAACTAGCTAATGGACATATGTTGTGTATCAGAATTCTTGACTGAAAAATGACAGGTTTTTTTTAACACCTCACAAGTCTGAAATGGAAATAGCTTTTTATAAACAGTGGTAATGCCATTTACATAAAGATGAACTCCCTTGAGATTTCTTCAGAGTTGAGCATACATGAATGTTTATCTTAATTAGATCAGTAACGACACTGGAGGCTGATTATGTTGTAAAATTATTTTAATAGCTTTAAATTCAAAGATATGGAGAATTCAAACTTGTGTAAAAAAGTGCAATAGTTTCAAAGTGCATCCAGAGTAATTGGTTCAGTGTTAGTTTGGATCTTATCTATTGTCCTTTCAAGTGAAGCAGAACATTATATACTTATGTAAAGCAATACCCCCAAAATTTCTACATCTGGCTAAATGATCATACAGCTTGCAGATGGTAGTTTTCCTAAAAAGAAATGTTAATCAGTTTGAAGAAATAAGCCAACCCAAGACTGGTGGGAAGAAAGAAGCGTTCAATGTCACCTCACAAAAACATCTTTTCAACATTTCTCAAATTTGCAGGGTTGTTGAATCAATACAGAGAAAATTGCACACCTTTTGTTGAAGAGCACTCCTGCCATCCACACTGGAAAGGACACAAGGTAAAACCATCATTTATCCCGTCTTTGTATACTTTTTCGATTCCCTGCATAGACAGTCTCCTAATTATATATCTGAATGAAGACCCAAGAGCATAACAAAATCTATGGGCAAAACTCTCATTAACTCTCTTCCACTGTGAATACCCAATACTCCCTAATCTTTTTCTCGTCTTCTTTTCTCTCCTCTCCAGTTCTCCATCAATCTCACTCTTTACACCAGCGGCTGCTTGTCAGAAGCGGTGGAGGGCAAGGACTCCACGCTGGCTCTGTAGATGGGTTTCTTCTGGGAACGGTCATCACTGAAAGGACGAGAGAAGGAAATACGACAGAGTGAGTGTTTCATCGGGCAGAATAAGAAAAGATTTGGGCCTGAGGGAGAACGTGGTTAGTGAAAGTTATTTGCACATAGACTAGCCTGCCTGGACAGCTTTGAGAGAGTGAGAAGATGCAGGGGGACAGAAGTGGTCATCAGCGTTTACTGATGCTCACAGTAACACACAGACTCCACTCGACATGATGGAGGAGGGCTGGAGGTCAAACACCCACATAAATCATCGCACACATTTCTAGACAACATGACTAGGGCGCTTTGAAGTACTTACATGGGTCCCTTGCTCTTGCTCTGTTTGGCTCGGTGGCAGGCGTAAGCAGTCAGGGATATCACAACCACCACCAGAAAAGCCAGTCCTACTCCACATAACGAAAAGCGACCGGTGGTAGTCTCATACCATGCTGCATCCTCTATAAGACAGACACAATCACATATGAAACATTTAGCGAATTGACTTTAAAAGTTTTGTCATAAAAAAAGAAAAAAAAACATAGTTTAAGCTGATCCATTGGCTCCAAAGGTCTTGCTGCTGTATTCAGATAACTCAGGGTGTGTTCACATGTGTAGTTTAGTTTGTTTGATTCATTTGGTCCAGACCAAAAAGGAAAATTATACATTTGCTCCTGATCTGCTTAGTGTTCACACTGGCATTTTTGACAGTGAACCTAAAGATACCGAACCTAAAGGCATAGTGATACATTTACAAGCGAATACACCCAATGCCGTCTGCTGAACTAAGCACGCTAATTGTTGCATGTATATGATTTTATTATTACCACCTGCAAACTTACGAAGGTTTCATTAAACTCTCTTTACCTCCTTGTTGCTCCACGTTTGCCCTCTGCTCATTTT
>NC_133369.1:29168730-29264751 GCF_049309525.1 Garra rufa
CCTCTGACCTGGTAGAACTGTGATGCTGATTGTACGTTTCTTCATGAGGGAACGCACAGTAGGAGACTGAGCCGAACAGGTGTATCTCCCTCCATCCTGTTCCGTCACCTTCTGCAGCTTCAGCTTATTGGAGGGCAAAAGCCAGTCCTCTCCCTTGATAGAAAACAGACACAAATAAACAGGGAAAAAGTTAGTGAGAAGTGAAAAGTAAAAGTTGGAACTGAACGAAAGATCTGACGTAATAAGGATAAGCCAGAAGTTGTCATTCTTTTGAAGGGAAACATGCAATAAGGTGAATTCCCACTTCTGTAGACTTTCTGAAATGTACTAAAACTTCCCTAAGAAGCCCGGCACCAGTTACAATAAATTATGGTAGTGAGTAAAAAAGAGTAATGAAGTATAAAACAAAACACAACACCATGCAATTCAAGGAAACAAATGCCTGTGCAAAGTCCACTCCAAGCACATCATAACTGTACAAATGCTTTTGGCACTGGAGGAACATCTGCAGCCTGCCAACAAAGTCCATTTCAATTTAAATGAAAGTGAATTAAGAGGATTCTCAGTCAAGTCAAAGTTGTGGCCAAAGCACCATTGTTTAAGTTAATCCGCTGGCTCCAAACGTCTTTTTGTTTCCTCTGCTGAAGTGCAGACACAGAGCACAACAAACAGGTAAACCGTTCTCTGTCATTTAAGCAAAGCTGGCTTTTCTGGTTTACTCTGTTCATAATAATCTGCCGGGTAAACATCGGAAGTGCATATTTGAAGCCAAATTGACTGAGTGAAAATATGTGTTTGAACTGTCAGAGCAGAGACGCTGCATATTCATGACATGTGGTGGAGGACAGACTGTCATTCTGAATAACAGGAATGAGTCATTCTGCACTTCCATCTCATGAAATTCTATGGTCATCGATCACCCACACCATGACATTTGAAGGGGCTTTTTTTTTGGTCTGAGAAATAGAGTATGCACATGCTTTCTACAGCATGTTATGTGTAGTCAAGATTAGTATGTTCAACAGTTACTCACAAATCCAAAATTATTCATTTGTCTCAGCATCACTAGCCCATGGCGAGTGATTCAAGTTTAACCAGCCTTACCAGAAAATATTTGTTACTGTCCCTGAAATGATTTTCACTGATTATAATAATTAAAGTACTTTTGTCCCTATAGCAATGGGATTATATGGAAGCCCATTTCTACCATTAAATAAAACATTTTTAAAAAGGGGTTGTTACAGTGTAATACATTTAAATACTGAGTAATAATAGTTAACTACATGTACTTACCATATGGATAGAGTTAGGATTAGGGTTTGTCTTAGGGCTAACTGCATGTAATTATAAGTTTATATCTGACTTTGTTCTGACACAATTTTGAGTTAAGTCAGTATTGCAAGATAAAAACTTGCAATTCTGAGAAAATATCAGTCTTTTTTCCCATCAGAATTTGACAATATAACTCACGATTGTGGGTTAAAAATCTCTTGCAAATTCTGACTTTATTTCTTGCAATTACAAGTTTATATCCCATCATTCTGACATTTTATCTCGCAGTTGCCAGTTTATATATCACAATTTAAAAAAAGGTCAGAATTGTGAGTTTATATCTCACAATTCCAAGAAAAGTCAGAATTGCCAGCTTATATCTCGTAAATTCTGACTTTATTTCTCGGGATTACGAGTTTATATCCTGCAGTTTTGACTGCACAATTGGCAAAAAAGTTTATAACACACAATTTAAAAAAAGACAGAATTGCAAGTTTATATCTCACAATTCCTAGAAGAAAGTGAGAATTGCACATTTGTATCACTCTATTCTAAGAAAAAAGTCAGAACTGCAAGTTCTTTGTTCTGACTTTATAACACAATTTTGAGTTAAATCAGTATTGCAAGATATAAACTCGCAATTCTGAGAAAATATCAGTCTTTCTCCCTCTCAGAATTTGACATTATAACTTGCAATTGTGAGTTTATATCACAGAATTCTGAGAAAAAAAGTCAAAATTGCTAGTTTTGACTTGCAGTTAGAAGTATATATTCGACAATTCTGACTTTATAACTCTCATTTGCGAGTTTCTCACAATTTTGAGAAAACAGTCAAGAAAAAAAGAATTTCTAGTTTGTATCTTGCAAATTCTGACTTTATTTCTTGCAATTACGACTTTATATCCCATAATTCAGACATAACTCAATTGCGAGATTATACCTCACAATTTTGAAAAAAGAATTCAGAATTGCGATTTTGCATCAAACAATTCTGAGAAAAGTCTGAATTGCCAGCTTACATCTCACAAATTCTGACTTTATTTTTCGCAGTTACGAGTTTATATCCCACAGTTTTGACTTTATAACACGCAATTAGAGAAAAAAGTCAGAACTCAAGTTAATATCTGACTTTATAACACAATTTTGAGTTAAGTCAGTATTGTGAGATATAAACTCGCAATTCTGTTTTTCCCTCTCAGAACTTGACATTATAACTTGCAATTGTGAGTTTATATCACACAATTCTGAGAAAAAGTCAAAATTGCGAGTTCATAACTTGCAAATTCTGCCTTTATTTCTTGCAATTAGAAGTTTATATCCCGCAATACTGACTTTATAACTCGCAATTGCGAGATTATCTCAACATTTTGAGAAAAAAGTCAGAATTGCAAGTTCCTATCTCACAAATCTGAGAAAAAAGTCAGAATTCTGAGTTTGTATCATGCAATTCTGAGGAAAAAAAGTCAGAAATGTAAGTGTATATCTCACAGATCTGAGAAAAAAGTCAGAATTTCAAAATATTATTTACAATTACCTTTTTTATTCTTCATTTAGAGGTTGAAATAGGCTTCTAGATTATAGCTTCCTTTCATATTAGTGAAAAAAATATTGCATTACACAGAAAGATACTTGTGTGTCCTTGAAACAGCACGTCAGGATAAATATATACTAAATATATACTCATTTTGGTGTCTCAATATGAGAAATCTTTCACATGTTTCCACATAGTGAAATAAACTTCTAGACTTCTAGACATCCTAGATAAACAAATGTTGGCTAATTTTCCACCAAGGTGGAAGATGCACAAGTCGTGACAGATGTTTTCTTTGGCAAACATCTGTCAACACTCATGTGGCTTATTCCTTTGATTTGAATCATGTGTCAGTCATATCAGTGATTGTATTATTAATCTCACATTCTACTTAAACTTCTACTTTAATCATTACATTAAATAACTAGCCACTAAGAACTAACTAGCCTCTGCTGAGTTTTATTTTCTTACTAAAGCCAATCTTTGCTCACATTTGCCTGCAATTTTGGACTCTGGACACAATGCTCACACGTCAGAATTGATATGAGGAGTGTAGACTAGACTAGACCTCTACAGACTCCTTAGTGTAGAAACCATAAACTGTTCCTTGCTCCTTAGTGAAGATACCATAAACTGTTCCTGGCTTAGCACATTTCCTCTTCTAACTAAGTGGGTTGACAACTTTCACAGCCTTTTCCAAAGACCTGAGTGAATAAGCTTATTTTCACTTCAACAGCAACCTGGCCTTCCAGGGTTTTTTTTTTCTTAAATGTATGAGATACCTAAATGAAAACAAGCAACTGCAATCCCAGTGCAGCAGTTTTGTAGTAGACAGAATAATGCATCATGTTAAAAAAATGGAAAAAGGAAAGCAAGAGCAATAGGTATTAAATCCGTCACCTCTTTAGCCCAGACATATTCAGGTGCCTCAGAAGCTGAAGTAGAACATTCCAGCTCCACATCATCTCCTAAACGGACTTTGAGGTCCTGCACTGAGTTGAAATAACGTTGTAAGTATCCCAAGCCAGCCCTGTGCACAGCCACCTCCCGCATATCTGTGAAAGAAAATGAGAGAACATTTGGGGATAAACGGATTAGTCAAAACAGCTCTGCTCCTGGATACATTTGCATAGCATAAAAACAAGGAAGTAGGGCATGGAAATTCTGAGCATGTTTTCATTGCTCAAAAAATAACATATTTACAGTACATATTTAATATTAGTTATACTATATACACATTAGAAACAAATAAATGCTGCATTAGTGAGCATAAGAGACTTCTTTCAAAACAAAACATTTTAAAAATCTCACCAACCCTAAACTTTTAAACAGTTTTGTAACTTGTGGGTGACAGTGATGGATTATCACCAATGATTATAGTAAATTAAGTCTAGGTTCGCTGTAATAATACAATGTGAGCATGGATCATCTTGTCTCCATCTGATAATTCATACTGAACATTTCTGTATAGATCCATCTGTTTTTTTCCACTCAGTTTTTCCAATAAATCACCACTGTCAACTTGTCCCTGGCCACTGTAATGCCCCCAATCAATACCAGTATTGATTTTGTCATCTTGGGAGATAAAGAGTTTTATTTGTCATCTAATCTTTAAATCCCAAAATATAAAACTTCCTCGCAGCAAAAATGTCAGATGCAACTTGCCTCACATATAACGATGGAAAGATTGAAATATCTAGACAATCTAGACACGTATGGATCAATTTATGTAAGTAGCAATCAGTGGGGATTTGCATCGCAGATCATTAGCTCTTTTCATGCTGCCCTTGATGTCTCTTACTCACAGTGTATGGGGATGGTGAGGGGTTGGGAGGAGTTGTCTGCTACAGAACTGTCCTCAGAGATGCAGCGGTATGGACCCTCAGACCAAGACTGGATGCTGGCGATAAAGAGGAGCAGTCTGCCTTCCTCTCTTCTCACATCCACGTCATAGAGAAAACAGCGGCGGTAGAAATACGCCTGATCTGACTCGAGCCGATACCACCTCTTCATGTACTGTTGGGAAGAATTACAAAGAAATATTTCATTCCAGTAGCTCACAAATTGAATATGATGCTCATTTGACTTCAACTTTAAGGATTAGTTCAGTCCTGAATTAAAATGTCCTGATAATTTACTCAACCCATAATTTACTTGCTTTCCTCATTCGAAAAGAAATGTAGGTTTTTGAGGAAAGCCTTACAGGATTTTTCTGCATATAGTGGACTTTACTGGGGATCAACAAGTTGAAATTGCTGATTTAATGCAGCTTCAAAGTGCTCTACACAATCCCAGATGAGGAATAAGGGTCTTATCTGGTGGAACAATTGGTCATTTTTTTTAAAAAACAGAAAGTAATGTATGTACTTTTTAACCACTAATGGTCATCTTAGACTAGCTCAGTCCAGGACTTCACACATTACATAATCACGTTGAAAAGGTCACGCGTGGTTAGATCTTTGTCTGTGTACTCGAAAAACTCCATCTAATTTTCCCTTATCTTCAAAATCGAACGACATTGTTGTTTTACCTTTTTTGTAAAGGATGTTTGAGTTTCTTTGCATGTTCGCCTGGTCGGTATTTCCACCTACGTCATGCGTGACCTTTCCAACGTGATTAGGTAATGCGTGAAGTTGTGGATGCAGAGCTAGCGCAAGACGAGCATTTGTGGTTAAAAGTATACAATCTTTTTTTTTTTTTTTTTAGAAAATGACTGATTGTTTCACTAGATAAGACCCTTATTATTCGCCTGTGATTGTGTAGAGCCCTTTGAAGCTGCACTGAAACTGCTAATTGGACCTTCAACTTGTTGATACCCATTGAAGTCCACTTTATGGAGAAAAATCAACCGGAGTACACAGAGTATGCATGCACATCGCAGAGCTAGACAGGCTAGACAAGACAAGCATTTGAGGTTAAAAAGTATATAAATTTTAAAGTAGTTTGCTATGTAAAACCCTTATTCCTCAGCTGGGATCATTTAGAGGACTTTGAAACTGCATTTTGGAAGTTCAAACTCGTAGGCATCATAGAAGTCCACTATATGGAGAACATTCCTAAAATGTTTTCCTCAAGAAGTATTATTTCTTTACGACTGAAGAAAGAAAGACTTGAACATCTTGGATGACAAATTTTTATAAATTTTCTGTAAATTTTTGTTCTGGAAGTGAACTTCTCCTTTAACAGCATGTGATTTACTGGTGCTTTTTGTCCTTTTGGAGGAAAAAAAACCTTAATTCTTCAAAATGTAAATTTGTATAACAGATTTTGTAATAACATTTTCAATTTGAATGATCTTATTTATTTGGGTTTCTTGTTCTACCTTAAAGGTATTTCTTAACCCACCTTTTGGAAACATGCTGGAAATATGTTTTTTTTTTTTCTTTGAGTATTGTATTTGATTTGGCTAACGGTAAGATGAAATACTGATTGTAAATCAAAATAAGTGTTACAACTGTATAGCAGACAATTTAGCAGACACAAAATGAATATAAATATCAGTTGTTACTCTGGATCTCCCAAATATATGCCTTGGTAAGATTATATTTAAATGCTTAGTTTTATGAACAATGCACTGTTTTTTTATTCTGGTTATTCCTAAACATTTTATGCAATACAATACAATGACGACGGAGAGTTGTAAACATAAACATAAACATACCTCATAAGCCTAATGACTCATAGTTAATACTCATATACATGATTTTTCTCAAGATATATACATATACCTAAGCTGCTTCAGTCCACTAAGTGTTTGAGATATGTTACTAATAATAACAAAGTTCTTAGTTACATTTTATTTGTTAAAATCAGTAATGATTTCACAGCAAATAGACACTTGTACCATGACTAGAAGGGTGTTGTTTTAAAAAAAAAATTATACTAAAATGCCTTTTTACTAGTTTAAAAACTATCGTTCACATCACAGAAGGAATGTAGTTGAATATGTAAAACAGGTTTTTCCATCAACATTTTGATCATGTTGATAATTTAGAGGCCTTCGAAATTTGTTTAGCAAATATAATGCCCTAGGCTTTTTGAGTTGAAAACATCTTGCTGATGTAACATGCACTTGCCAAATTTGATAAAGTATTTTACACTTAGAGGAAGTAGAGTATTCGGGGCACTGGCACTCGGGTCTCACTAACACAGGTTAATGAGAGATTGCAAAACAAAACATCTGTCTTTGTGATTGGTGGTATGAAAACCCTGTTTTGCTCGAATGCGTTTAGATAGCTGGAAAAGGTGACAAACAGACTCTGCACTGACAGAAGCAGCAGATGCTGTGAATCCTCCAAAGGCCCCTCACTGCCAGATACTAATTAAACCCAGAATAACAGCCCTCAGAAGCTCACTAAAACACACACTGCCTCCTGCTGTTTAAATACCAGTTGCAAGTCTTGATCTCCAGACAAATAAATTCAAAATAATGTTACTGTTCTTGATTTGCGATTTTCCCCATAAGATTGTTTACAAATCACGAAAGCCGTTGCGGATATTTGAGAGCAAGCGTCCCTGACAGATAGGTTTGTAATTTTAGATCTCCCACTTTCTGTTTATACAGTAATCAGACCTGCTGCACTGCGGAGGACGTGCCCAGACAGCAACAATAACCTAAACCCTTCTCATTTCCCATGAGAAACAACATGTCATTTTAGTTTCAATCTGCTGTTTTCTTGGCATTTACAGACGAATGCACGTCAAAGCACATTGTGGACCTGATATTTCCTTGCCATTGTCTGGAAGTGACCTTACCTTGGAGAACCTCTCAAAGTGCACTGTGCTCATGTTCAACACAGATTCTGTATCCACACACTCCAATGTCACATCCTGGCCTTCCAGAATCGGCTCAGATGGGCCTTTTACCTCCAAAGAAGCTGATAAACAGAAGAATAGTAAAACAAACCAGTATTGAATATGCTTTATAGAGCTAGCTTTACAGATGCAACAATTGCATCCCTCAGCAGAATTTGTTTTAGTATCTCATATGGAAGCAGTTGCTTTTTGTCACTCTGGTGGTCTATATGTAAATCAGCTTATGTGTTTGTGTAACCTAATAGTCTTTCTAAACTTCCTGTTCTGGTTGGCACACCAACCACGACAACAACAACAGGAACATGAGAAGGCAACATAAATTCCATCTGATGCGCACTGTTGTAAAACTAAGGCAAAGCATTGTATAAATACAGAAATACTGGTGTATTTTTTAGCCTTAGAGTCTCATGTGTTAACGAAACTATTCTCATTGGCAAGCAAACTTGGAGGTGCTTTTGAACTAAAACTATTTCCTCCAAATGTTGTCTAACTGGATTGGTGAAGAAAGTATGCATCAGGTGTGCCTTGGGTGAGGTGGCAAATTCCTAGTCTTACTTGCTGTAGACGACTTAAGATATCTTGTACGTATGATGGACTGTTGTTGGACTGTCACGATGCAAATGCAATCTTTATGGGGGTTATATTATAACGTTAAACGAACAGAAATACTTTCGTTTTCACCTAACTGCACCTAAAAATTCCCTGTATTACACTCTGAAAAAGGAAACCATTAGTAGTTCATACTAAGTTCTGAGATGTGCAATTCTGAACGTTTAGACACATTTTTGTTTGTGCAAAGATACCCAAGCTTTAGTTTAAACATCAGCCAGCAATACAAGAATAAAAAACAATACAATTAAAAAACAACAACAAAAACTTTCTACAATAATAACATCTTATAGGTCTGACCTCTCTCTCTCTCTCTCTCTATATATATATATATATATATATATATATATATATTGTACTGACTGGTTGAGTTTGTTATTATCAAATTCATTTTAGGCGTTAAAAACAATGCTTGTGCGCAAACATAAGCATTTATATTATATAGCCTACCTGTGGATGTTTGGAGGAAGGTTAACGCCACGAGTGTGATGAAAATATAGCCTCTCATTTTGAAGGATCTTGGCTTCTGCGTTTGAGAGAAACTTCTGCCGAAATGAAAATTGGTAAACACAATTTATGAGCGCGGAAGAAGGTGGAGCTTGGAACACAACTTACCGTGCTGTGTTTTCTTTTGTATTAATTACAAAATATACAACGATGCACTAATATAATGTTACAAAGGCATTTATTTGTTCTATATTTGTTCTGTCATATTACAAAAACACTTTGAGACAACGCTGTCTTACGCCGTGGTATCAAAACATATCAAACTCCTTATTCAAATAAAGCTTATGCGTCACCTGTATCTAGCATAAAATAAATTCAGAAGGTGTGAGGGAATATTAATATGAAAAACACTTACGTTTCTTCTGGCGCCTATCAAGACGGTTTTGTTTAGTTTTTGTGGGACAAATATCTGATATGTGAATAAATAATGCCACCATAACGTTACTTCCCCAGCGACCGCAGTTCCTCTTCTAGTTTATTTTACATCAGGTGGCGCCTTGTTTAGGTACTGAAATACTGTGTATTGTAGCCTACCTATAATTTGTCAGGACATTCTTAAAGTCATTTTAAAGTTCTTTTTACCCTATTCTTTAATTTCAAAACAAACTCAATGCGGGCTATATTTCAACCGCAGCTGCTGAATATGATGGTAATTATTGCTGAGACTAGGGCTATGTCCTTTTTAACTTTCTATGAATAGTTTTGGTTAATAAAGAGAAATCAATCAAAGTTGTTTAAATGAAGGTATAAGCAATGCATATTACTAATGAAAAATTAAGTTTTGATGTATTTACGGTAGGAAATTTATAACATGAACATGATCTTTACTTATATCCTAATGATTTTAGGCATAAAAATCATTAATTTTGACCCATACAATGTAGTTTTAGCTACTGCTTAGCTAGGCAGGTTAATACATTTTTGAAAGAAATGCTTTACATGCGCATAAATAGATCTGGAGTGAATATAATATTATCTTTTCATACCAGCCAAAAATAAATAAATAAACATGACACAGGTCGCTGCCACTGAAATGGAGGGAAGAGAAATAATAAACATGCAGGTTAGAATGTACTTAGTAGTAGGCCATTAAATAATACATAGCCTAGGAAATTTGACGCGGGCAGAACAGACGCTAGGAAACAATGGAAATTCCCTAGTCTAAAGTTCAATGACCTTACAGTAATTTCAGACAGTCACAGGTGACTGTATGTGACTCAGCAAAGGTGGATTCTTCAGAAAGTGCTATGAGCGCTACAATTGTAGTTTTCAAATGTATCTGTAGGAGGCTACTTGTTTGTTTGTGTTGTAGACAAAGCTTCATGTGTCATATTGAGAATATGTAACCACAAGACATGGTTCAAAGGTTCTGCCCTGAAATGTTTAACAAATGTTACAGTTACAAAATGAATCAGCAAAACAAACTACAAGACAAAGTTGAACTTTTTAAAATTTACACTCCAAAAAAGGTACATCAACATTTATTTCTGTTGATACATGTGTACACAATGGACATATAGACATGAGCTCAACTGACAAATGTACAAAAAGTATCTAATGCTCTGGGTTGAAAGGTCATTGATTGTTATAGCTGGCCAACAACATTCACCATACCGCATAAGGTTTCACATATGAACAGTGTAATGCTAAAAATACAAAATGGGCAAAAAAATAACGGACAACTCATTTCCCCTTAAAGTTTCACCAAATTTTAATTCTAAGTAATAAAACAAAGGTACTTACAGATGTCTTTAACAACAAACCTTTGGCCAGTCTTAAAAATAGCAGGTTCTCACTCCATTCTTGTGTAGTGTCAGTCCCTGCAGAGGCCACAAATACAGTAAGCAACACCTGGCAGGTACATCAAATATAATAATGATGCCATACTTAGTATTCATCCCCACACAACAAGCTGAATTGACTTTAAATATAGTAACAGCATTAATTCTACAACCATATTTGCATGTGTGACAAAAAAATTACATTCTGACTAATGAAGTCAGAATCTAAAGATTTTGTCTTAGTTTGAATGTGCTTTTTTTTTTTTTTTTTTTCTCCAAACCACTTGTTCTCTGTAGGGCTGCGGGGATGCTGGGGCCTATCCTAGCATCTTGGGCCTTAGGCTTTGGAAACACCCCAGACAGATGGCACCAAGAAAAATCTCACGGCAACACAGAGAGAACATGTGAACTCCACCAAACCACCATGCTGTCCTTTGATCAGCACCTTTTCTTAATAATCCAGTTCATTATCAAAACAGCATCAGAACATAATAAGCTTTAAAAAACAACTTGCAAAACTGCAAAATACTTTCATGTACATACATACAAAGTGCTAAAATGTAAAATAAAGCACTTTTCTACTATCAGGCTGAATGGTTATAAATGATACCAGTTTCTCAGCACATCTATCTAACCATTCCCAGGCCAGGAGAATCATTAGTGACATGGAGACTCATGAGCTTTGTAAACCGAGCCTTTTTCTCTTTGCTTTCTGGTAACCTTTCAGCCAGACGGTGGAAAAACTAGTGCAAACTAGGTGGTTTGGTAATGAATATGCACAAGTACCTAAATACTGATAGGCAAAGCTACTTATTTAAAGTTTAAGGTGCAGTTTCACAATACAGGTTGTCACAACTTAACTTTTTTAGAGGCACAAATCACTGGCAAAAGCATCTTACATGACCAAAACAAGAATGTTAGGTCTGACGTCACACGCCACCATTTCCGGGTCCAAACGCGCTATCAGATGCCAAACTACAAAGTACAAATAGTGCTAATATTCAGTACACTCACAGTGCACTGTAATAAAACCGATAAATTATAATCCTAACCTTTATCTCTACACCGAAATCTAAGATGGCTAGACAGTGATTCATCCTAAATGATTTAATTTACTGGTGTCCAGGACACTGTGTGTCTGGAGACTGTAGTGTACACTGCAAGTTTTTATAGGTTTGTTCACCCAAAAATTAAAATTTTGTCATTAACTACTCACTCTCATGTTGTTCCAAACCTGTAAGACCTTTGTTCATCTTCAGAACACAAATTAAGATATTTTTGATAAATCTGAGAGCTTTCTGACCCCTGCATAGAAGCAACGCAACTACCATGTTCAAGGCCCAGAAAGGTAGTAATGACATTGTTAGAATACCTTAATTTTATAAAGCTAGGATAATAATATTTGTGCGCAAAGAAAAAAAATTACTTTATTCAACAATGTTTTATACTGTGTGTAGTTATTTGGTTTCCTTTCTCTTTAAAATGTAACACTGGACCACAAAATCACTCTAAAAGCTGTATAAATAAGCTTTCCAGTGATGGGAAAATATTTGGCCGAGATACAACTATTTGAAAATCTGAAATCTGAGGGTGCAAAAAAATCTGAGTATATCATCGCCTTTAAAGTTGTCCAAATGAAGTGAATAAAGCAATGCATACTACTAATCAAGAATCAAATTTTGATATATTTATGGTAGGAAATTTACAAAATATCTTCATGGAACATGATCTTTACTTAATATCCTAATGATTTTTGGTAGTAAAGAAAAATGGATAATTTTGACCCATACAACGCTTTTTGGCTATTGCTACAAATATACCCATGCTACTTAACACTGGTTTTGTGGTCCAGGGTCACAAATGATTTGTCTGTGCTGTAATGATTTGCCCAACCTCTAGGGGTCGAAAGTGTTTTGTTTTTTGTATTTGTGTCATTTTGTGAGTAGATCCCTTACACTTGTGGACTCTGAGTGGGCCTATTAGAAGTCTCATTACCAGATTGGTGCGGCAGGATATTCAGCGGCGCTCTCCTTTGTTTTGTTTTCCGGACTATTTTTCCCCCACTTTATGTGATGTTTTTGCTTTAAATAATTTCCCCTAATGAACCGAGTCTTTTTGTGTTGTCCTTTTTTTCAATTGTTATGGCTCTGACCTTAACATAATTGGGGGCCGGGATAATTACGATTAATTTTCAACTGTTTGGTGTGGGAGGAAAGGTGTGTGACTGTAACATACAGGGTTGGAACGACATGAGGGTAATGAGTAATTATTGACAGAATTTTCATTTTTGGGCGAATTGACCTTTTAAATGTGTCATATAAATAAGATAGCATACTTAGTTGAAATGTATAGAGTCTTGGACATCATGACTTAACAGTATGAGGGGACTGATATCAGCAAGTTTCAAATGGGCTCAACATCTGCCTTAATACATTTCACATTAAAGTTGCTTTTATCTTTCCTCTCTTTTGAAATACACAGAGTCTGAAATGTATGTTGTTTTTTGTCTAATCTACAGTTTTGTCTGAGCTGCTCTCTTCCTTTTCTCTCTCTTCCTGAGAGTAGTGTTGCAATGTCTGGTGTCTGTTTCTAGACGGAGCATCTGGGAAACGCTGACCGCAGTCCTCGCAGGCATACGGAAGGGCCTCTTTGTCCCCTTCCCCTCTTAACTGCTCTTTACTGCGCGGACTCCTTTCTTGTTGGATCTGGTTGAGACTGGAGGCTTGAATACTCTGGAAGTCTGAGGACGAAGCTGAAGCAGCAAGACTAGGCCTGCCCACAGAGTTGGGCTCTGTCACGATCCCGTGGACTGTGCGGTGATGAAAGCGAATACCGGAACGGTTTGAAAAGCTCTTCCCACAGAGACCGCACACAAAAGGCCTCTCGCCCGTGTGGATGCGAGTGTGGATCTTCAGCGCCCCGGACTGAGTAAAGCACTTCCCACATTGAATGCAGCGGTACGGTTTCTCCCCCGTGTGAATTCGCTGATGAGCTCTCACCCCGGCTAAGTGAGGGAAACCCCGTCCGCAATAAGTACAGGTGTACGGCCTCTCTCCGGTGTGAATTCTGCGGTGAATTTTAAGCGCCCCAGACTGGCTGAAGCTCTTGCCACAGTCGGTGCATATGTAGGGTCGGGCGCCTGTGTGTACGTTGAGGTGGATGCGCAGATTGCTGTGCGAGTTAAACGCCCGACCACACTCGGCGCACAGGAAGCCGCCCGCTTTGGCCGCATGCTGGGTTCGCTGGTGCTGCAGCAATTGCGACGGCCGGGGAAAAGAAGCGTTGCAATGCATGCATGGGAGTTGCTGCAAGCCTTCCTGTTGTGCGTGGCCTTGCTGATGGCGCAGGAGCTGGGCGCAGGAAGGGAAGCTGCGCTGGCAGGACAGGCAAGGGAAAGACGGGAGTGTACATGATGTGCAGGTGGTGAGCGGGCAGTGATGGTGGTGGTGATGGAAATGGTGGTGGGCAACGTTTGCCTCTGAGTCCTTTTGTTGGCATAGAAGTTGGCTACAGGTTTGAAACCCACGATGGCAGCATAGACACGGAAAGGCCTGAACTGGTGGGGACTCGGGATTTGCCTGAGGGATTGGGCTGTGGGTGCTAGTGCCTTTGTCCTCTTGTTGGGGGTGAGCAGATGTGCTGCTGGACTCTGTGTTTTCCTCTTCTAGAGAGAGTCCCAAACCTAGACACAAGCCTAGGCCAACTGGGGCAGGGCTGGGCTCTTTGGTTTGCTGCGGTGGGGTGGATTGTGGGGGCGAAGGTGGTTGGATCTGTGAGACCAGGCTGGTTCTGGGTTTTAAGGTGTGGACTGAGGAACTAGGAGGAGATGAGGAAAGAGGGCAGCCAGGACATGTGCAGGCACGATGCTGAACTACAAAAGAGGGGAATGAGAATGCATAAAATCAATCAATTTATATAAATGAAGCAGTGAGTAAATAATGGATAAACATGATAAAACTTGATATTAAACTATTTCCTGGCAGGACTCGGGAAGCAAGAGCTGTTTGTTATTTAAAAGAATGAGTACTTCAGCATGTGCACTAGTTGGTCATATAACAAGAAGTAGTTAAAGATACACATTACAAGCTTTGGCATATTAAGTGATATTTTATGAAAATAAATGGCGTATATTATCAAACGCATTTTAGTATTTTTATTATTACATGGCCCTCTGGAATATATGATTCTATTTAGCAGGATACAGCTATATATTATCAAATATTTCTAAAAAATGACTGTTGATGGGGCGTCTGATCTGCATTAAAAAGTTTTGGAGCTCAACTTTTGCAGCAATAATAATTTATGTATTTTAATTTATATTAAATGTAAAAATGTATTTTATTTGCTGTATCTGTTCTTAAAATGATCTTAAAATGATCTCATCATTTGGCAACAGGCTGCAGAAGCCAGTAAATGCAATATGTAATAATACTAAAAGAAATGGAACTGTTACCCAGAATTAATTCTGCATGCATCCCAATCCTATTTCATAAGCATAAAGTATATTTACAGTGGTGGCCAAAATTATTAGAACACTATTATTTTTCAAAGTCATTGAATATGTAGGTGCACTTGCACATCGTTTTTCAGGTAGCTTTGCAGGTAGCTTTCTTAAAGCATCCTGGAGACGTTGCCACAGTTCTTTTGGATTTAGTCTGTCTCAGTTTGTTCTGTTTCTTCATGCCATTCCAGACAGACTGGATAATGATGAGATCTCTGTATGGAGCATTGGCTGTTGTCCACCTTCTTGTACAAACTAAAAATCTCACTGGATTATTATAATTAATGCAAAATGAATGTTTGCCATTTATATTTCCTAGTGACACTACAGCAAAAAACATAACTGACTTAAAACCATTTGTATCTGGTTAAATACTAGTGTTCTAATAATTTTGGCCACCACTGTATAACAGAGGTACAGTACTCTTACAGCCAATTGTAATAATCTTACCATGGCTTTCAAGATCTCTAGGCTCCCTTTGCTCAGAATGTAGTCCAAACCGAACAGCACTTTTCACCTGGCTCTGTCTGGATGGGGCAGAATGGGGAGGATGAGAGACTTTGGGCCAAGCAGAACTTAGTGTCTCCTCAGTACGTTGCTCCCTCAGTGGATGACCAGTGACTGAAGCATTTGCGGCCATAAGGTCACCAATAAAATTATGCATATCCAGCCATGAGAATGGACCAGCCTGCATTAAATAATATTCGTAATAAATAAATAATATAAGATATATAATATAATTATAATATGTTACATCACATTGTCGCATATGGACAGTAAATAAATATAGCCTTAAAGCAATGGGATAACAGGGTCAAAGAATAAATCGCATCATGAGAAAATAACACCTTTAGGTACGCGTAACAAAATGCAATACAAGCGTTAAGCGTACGGTATCAAGCGATACATCGTACTAAATAACAAACATGCATTTCCATTGATCCGTATCGCTGTGCTATTAAATACAGGCACGCCATAAAATGCTTTCGTCTGCGTTTTTGTCGCCTTTGGTTTTTCTCCAAGCCATGAAACACTTACACGCCCCTATTAAGGCTACTTCCTCGTGTTTATTTTGGCATGTACTCACTGCGAGTCTGTCTTTGTCCATCTGTGGAGCGCCCTTGCATAATCGAGTGTGCAAATGTATTAATACACATTTATGACTATCGTCAGGTTGGTCGTTTCTGTCACTTGGTAAACCGAAAAACGCGGGTTGATCATTATTGTCGCTTGACTCTACTGCCACACTTCTGTTACAATCTGGAGCTGCTCATAACGCCATTTTTCCATCGACAGCAGTGTATTTCCGGGATATGTTGTACCATGTGACTACATTCCTAGTTTCTATACTCTGTACCTTACAGTCCATACCATATCAATTATCCGACTGTGTCACAGATTCATATGACTTTCTAGTTTAAATCACTGAATGACTGTGGTAGATATACAGCCATATGTTATATATGTCTTAAACGTGAATTCACACTCATGGAGACATGTCACTCCCCATAGGTAAACAAGCTAATATATTATTCAGAATGTTATTTTAAGAATGCAAAAATGCAGAAAGTTTTCTGTGGGGGGTGGGTTTAGGTGTAGGGTTGGTGTAGGCTGATAGAATATACAGTTTGTACAGTATAAAAACCATTACGCCTATGGAGAGTCCCCACATAGATAAACTAGACAGAGAGAGAGAGAGAGAGAGAGAGAGAGAGAGAGAGAGAGAGAGAGAGAGAGAGAGAGAGAGAGAGAGAGAGAGAGAGAGAGAGAGAGAGAGAGAGAGAGAGAGAGAGAGAGAGAGAGAGAGAGAGAGAGAGAGAGAGAGAGTGTAGAACAGAACTGTCTGTTTGTCACACTCATAATTGGTACAGAGGTGACAGACTTCTACACCTCTGACATATCTCTCTGTCATGTGTCTGTGTGACTATTTCTGTCATGGTTGCTAACTTTTGCCAGTAAATTTGTAATAGATTGAATTATGATGTAATTTATGGAGTGACATAGTAGTTGTTCTATTGGAATTAATACGTAGTGATAGATGTCTCTTTTTTACATTTGAGCCCAAGCCCATTAGGGAAATAAAAAACAATAAAGAGTTACATTTGATGCTAAATCTGGGTTTTAACTGCTCTCTGGAAATTTGTAAGTCTAGGTTAGTAGGAAATCTATTCTAAAGAAAGCCATGAATATTCTTTCTAGCATATGTGAATGGTCATGAACAAGAATATGGTGCTCTTGTTTATCTGCATAATCTATGACCCGTGTTTGAGCATATGATACAATCAGTTAAAACACTTTTAGAACATTTTTACTTTAAATTCACAATTTACTGAAAAGACTTGTTAGACTTTCTGTATAAATACATACATATCCAACAGTGAATCCATGTAGGGCTGATCTCAGCTTGGTTTCTCTTTTTTTTCTTTTTCTTCAATTCTAAAATGTAATTTGTTGATGGTGTTTCTAAATTTGTAGATGATGTAATGATGCTGTGAAATGTCAACACATTATGGAACACCTGTCCTGAATTTAACTCAATACTGCATATATATGTGTATATAATATTTTGGTCACTAGATGGAGCCATGAAAACAGACATTTTCCATGAAGACAGAAGTTCTGCCTACCAGGAGACACTGCCTCACTCTAATTATAGACTACTTGAATTCCACTCCTCTTTTAGAGAGAGAGAGAGAGAGAGAGAGGGAGGGAGAGAGAGAGAGAATGTAATACCCATAATGCCTTAATGTTGTTTACAGTGTTTCGAAAGTTACTTTTAAAAGTAATGTATTACAAAATTGCATTACCTCCTAAAAAAATAACTAATTACACTACTTACTTACAGTTACTTTTGCGTTACATTGCTTTTGCGTTACTTTTAAAATCTGGCCTGGTTTGCTTGTTTGTTTTTAATATAAAAGGTTCTATTTTGGGCAAACATAAACCCTGCTAACACACGACGTAACAGTTACGTAATTTTGTTAGCTGGGACACCCTTTTACACCAAAAGTGAAGGTATGTAAATGTGTTATTTAACATATTTAATTGTCGCCGTTTTGCACCATATTCTGAGTTCGTTACTTTTTTGTAAATTAAAAAGTAATGCATTACTTTAGTTACTAAGTAATCTGATTGTGAAACTCACGGTACTTGTAATTCGTTACCCCCAAGACTGATTGTTTACATTGGTAAGGACCTTAAATCAGGCTTGTTTCGATCTAAAGCTAGCTGCTTCACACTGAGGTTAGTCAAAAGTATGTTACTACAAGAACAAACTAGTATGGAGTGGCCTTATTATGCTTATCATAATGTTTATTTAATAATAATAATAATAATAATAATAAACTTTATTACAGACTCACAGGTCCAAATGAGGAACAAGACACAATACAATACATATATAAAAAACACTAAAAAAAACTTCAGAGGAGACAACTATACCAATGCTTCCATAACTTGGACTTATACCGTGTAGTGCTAAACTTGATGCTGGTCAAGGCCATATTTATGTAGTTCTCTGAGTTATTCAGCCGACATATAAATTTGTACATAACATTTCTCAATGCGGCTTGCAGTGTATTAACACCTGCAGCCACAAACATCTCACTGGCACTACACCAGCGAGGTCTTCTCAGCAAAATTCTCAGTGCATCATTGTAAGCTACCTGGAGTTTATGCAGGCTAGCTTTGCTGTAACTAGACCACAAGTGTGCAGTGTAGAGAGGAGTACAGTATGCTCTGAACAAAGCAACTTTCACTTTATCTGTACAATCACCAAACTTGCGAACCAAACTATTCGCCTGAGCATATAAAGAACGGCATTGCCTGTAAATATCAAGGTCATCCTTCAACTGGTCTGTAATGAGATGTCCAAGATACTTGTATTTGCTCAAAACTCTCAAGGTATTACCTGCCAATTTAAAAGAAGGAAACATTAGATATTTGTCCTCCTTTGTTCTACAAATCATCACCGCACTCTTGTCTGTATTAAATTTCATGTCATAAGCAGTTCCATAGTCAGAGCAAACATTAAGAAGCTGTTGGAGACCAGCACTGCTGGGACTGAAGACTACAAGGTCATCTGCATACATATTATGATTCACTAAAGTGTTACCTATCATACACCCATATTACACGAATTCAAACAGACAGAGAGCTCATCAATATACATGTTAAAAAGAATAGGGGAGAGAATTCCACCTTGTCTGAACCCCTTCCTGACACCAAAAGGGGCAGAAACACAATGTCCCCATTTTATAAACATAGACTGGTTGGCATACAAGTAGGACAGAATTCTCACAATACATTTCGGTACACCTATCTTACTCATTTTGTCAAATAACTTGTAGTGATTGACGCGGTCAAAAGCTTTTGAGGCATCAATAAAACTCATTAACTCATTATTTAGCGAGTAAGAGTGCTTTTCTCATTACACACCAAATAACTAAGACCACTACAACATGAACAACAGTTGAGCTGCTTAAAGTTCTCCATTTTTGCAGCTGGGAGAGAATGAGTGGGTAGAAGTGGAGGTGGGAGAGGAGGAGGAGAAAGAAACAGAAGTTTTGGTGCCGTGGTGAGAATGGAGGAAATGGACCTAATGGTTAACATCTCTGAGGCAAATTAGCAGATCAAAGTTTTTTGTGGGGGTAAAAGGAAGTAGCTATAGATACAGTCTTCAAATTCGTGTTACAAAACTAACTCTACACAGAAGCCTTTTTCTATATTATATTAATGCCAATTATTAGCCTATATTAATTATATTTCTTAAAGCAGTGTTAACACTGTTTTCTATGACGTGGTTGAAATATAGGCTATATAATACCATTTTGATTCTTTAATTAAAAATTATTTGATTTTGTAGATTTTTTACTTTACATAGATATTAGGCTCTATATTTAATATATAACATTTAATAGTCTAATTGTTAATATTTAGAAAAAAAAAATCAGTACAAGAAAATATAAAGGAAAACTAAAAACCGGAAACACGGATGAAGGAAGTTCAATAAAAATGTTTAAACTAAATTTCTAGTTATCTTTTTATCATCGCGAACTTACATGTCATTAGGTGCGTTCGACTTCATGCGGCGCTGCGCAGACCGATCGTAGTAGTGCATGCCGGTTAGAAATTTTGTCCGACTTGAACCGGCGCCGACGCCACGTGACGTTCACGTGTGGCATCAAAGTAACGCGAGAGCGTTTCGAGAACAGCCGGCTTGCTCAGCCAGCACAACATTTCAGATGGGACTGCGCCAGGCTGTGATGATGTCACAGCTTCTCATGGCCACATTCACCACATGACGATGATCACGCGTGTTTCGTGCATAACAAATCAATTTGCATGCCATTTCGTAAATAGTTTACGATCTTTTGACTGCAGTACATTTTTTCCCTTAAATTCTTTATATTGGATTTGTGCATAAGTTTATTATTGTACTTTTTTCATACAGACCACTTATAGTATTCAGCTGCATATTTAAGTAATATTTTTTATGGAATAACTAAAATGTCACAGACATTTAATCTAATGTGGTCAACATTGATTGATGCTGAAATCTGTAGTTGCTGCTTTACTTGCATGTGCTGCATTTCTTCCAACAAAAAAAGGTATTTCTATAGCTTCCAGTTAATCTGCAATAAAGTAGGCAAACGCCACGTGATCTGCCATGTTTGAGGGAGCAACGAGATCTCCAATTTGTCCGACTTCACGGCTCCGTTTTCAGCTCCTCCCCGACTGCTTTCGGCTAATCTCGCCGATCGGTCTGCGCAGCGCAGCATGAGCTCGAACACACCTATTTTGTCAACGCTACTGTTGCTGTCATGCGCAAACCGATCCACCTTCCTCCAGTGTGCTCTAGTGTTTAGGTGCGTTCGACTTCATGCGGCGCCGCCAGAAATCGGCTGCCGCCTTACAAAACAATGCATTCTGGTAAGATCATTTGTCCGACTTTGATCGGCGCTGCAGCCGCCTTTCAATCATGTGTTCCATCAAAGTACCGTGAGAGCAAAACGAGACCAGCCGCAGAGGTCAGGCGCTGCAGTTGCTCAAATTCGGCTGCGAAAGCCTTGATGACGACACACTTTATTCTCATTGGTCAGATTATGTGACGACAAGCACGACGTGTGCTGCGTGTTTTTTCTTAAAAAACTTCCTGTATGTAATCAATCTTTATATCGAATATCTGATATTCAAACAAAACAATAATGATGAAAATGAAGATTAGGCGATATGGTAAATATATATTCTTACTGTATAAGAGTTAAAGTTTGGAAAAAAACTGGTCAACCAGAGGCCGTTTTTTAATGGATGTTGTGAGAGGCTTCACTACACTGAATAAACTGCTTATATTTGAAAAATGTCCTATAGCTAACTACAAAACCAAGATACAAATAATAAACGTCATATTGCATTTCATAAAAGTAACTCATATTGATATGATCAATAAGAAAGCAAAACGATTGTATAGAATAAACGATAGGGAAACTTTTATCTTTTCTTTTTTTATCTAATGTAGTTTCATTTATTCTTTTTCATTATTCCTTTTTTTGTATGTTTGGAATACAGTTTCATCCTCTGTAAGTGTCCGACCTGACGGCCGCCTCTTTACTCCTCCCCCGACTGCAAGCGGCTGCTCTCGCCAGCCGGCGGCAGGCTAGTGTAGTGCATCTCGAACGCACCTAATGACAGTTCTTTAGAAGTTGAGGGAGGAGCTACAAATGGGCGGGGCTTTAGCCTGCAACGTGCTCTCTGTATACATAGTGGAACGTGCCTGAATCAGTTGATAACAGGCAGTGACTCGAGGAGTTGACATTTATCAGCGGCTGCTCTGCGATTGACATCATTCATTTCACCTGGCGTGGGAGCCGAGAATTAAAGACAGCAAAAGGGATTCTGACATGCACTTTCAGAAATGTGAGTACTAAGACTTTTCGTTTATTTACTTTATACAGCAGAAAGTTATGAGGGATATGAATGACTATATGATGGACAAAAACAGCCGAATTTCTAAATTAAAAAAAGGTACAAAAGTTAGGGCAGTAGCCTACCCTTTCAGGCTACTATGTATTATTTAGGTAGACTACACTTGAAGTACTAACATGTACCTTTCGGTTACTATTATGCTCCTAGTGCTAAATAAGGTACAAAAGTGTACTTTTTGAGAAGATACAAACTCAGTGGCAGCTTTTGTACCATTTTTTAATTCGTATGTGTGAGTTAGAGAGAGAGTGTATGTATACCATTAGAATGATGCCTAAATGTTCAAGTTACAAGTTACCTCTAATATTGACATAAGCGTTTAATATTATTTAACTAAATACACAAAGGCTATTAAATACTTTAGTATATATTGATATAAGTATATTGATGAAAACAACATGTGGCATTCTACCTTTATCTTTGCTGTTTACATGTTTTTTATGACGTAAGTTCGGTGATGTATGACCGTTCAAAAATAGACTTAATTCATTTGAATAAAGGATCCCCCAACAACATCGTACTGCCAGTCACTGACTTTTTTTTTACATCTATTTGGACAAACCCCTTGATAAATTACTCCTCCCTGTTAGACTTTCATTTCCCGTTTTTAATGGGTGTAGGTCTTATTTTTTACAGAGAAAAACGTGTGAAAAGGATTTCGAAAATATATCTGTCAACTATAAAGCTGTTAATTCTAATAGTGGTACAAAATGTCATGTGGAATATACCAAGTGTCTAGGAATAAATTGCAACCTAAGCTTTTTTTTTTAAATGAGTAAATAGATTTACTGTGTCTAGAGTCAGATAGCGGAGCGAGAGCTACGGAATCCCCGCGTTCACACCCACGCGCGTGACTCACTGGCCAGGGATTTCCGTATTTGAAATTACAAGATAAGAGGTGCGAGGGTATCCCAGCCACTAATGCCCACTCTTTCGGACAATTCAAGCATGAAAGTCAGTCTTGTGTAAGACTTGTGTGTGACCTTTAAAACTGCGGTGAGTGATAGAAGCGCCCTTATTAGATAGCCCACTGAAGTCAGGTGTTTCTTGCGTTATTACCGTGTGGTAATACATTTTCAACGTCTCTCAAACGTTGATGTACCATTTCCACATTAATCTTTTAGAACCAAAACTTTGTCAGCTATGTTGTTACTAATACCCCACTTGTTTATTGAATAGCTTAGGGTTAAGGTCATACAGAAATGTACTGTCAAACCAAAAATGGGTGAGTGCAGGACACTATAGTTCATTTATGTAAGCAAAATAAAGTAAACTGTGACATATTATACCCACAAAAATCTTCATACAGTGGACTACCAGTAAAATTTATAAAAATCTGGGACCGAAAAGTATTGAGACACTTTAACCTGACCATGTTTTTTTTTTTCTTTAATTGCTAATGCAACCTTTTTACACCAAATGACCAAAATTTAGCATTGCTTGGTAATTGGTCAACAAAGTATTGATAAAATATTGTCATACTAACAGTTTTTTGAATTTTTTAATCCATTACATACCTTTCTATCTGACATTATCAAGATTAATTTGTTTGAATAAACTGTAATAATGTGAGAAATGTTGAAGGTGTCTGAATGAATTTTGGTTTGACTGTAGAACTTTTTTTTTGAGTCAGGTATATGTGTTGAGCAGTAGCCCATCTTTCTTCTTAACTTTTTGAGTCAGCTTTAAAAAGCAAGATGAGAAGTGGAGTAATTAAAATAAACTGGAATGGAGAACAAACAAGAGAGATAAGGAAAGGAATGATCCTGTCAAGGTTATGCCCAGTGGAATTTCCATCTTCCTCTTTTGAATCCCCTTCACCATAAGAATTACTTAATGTTTTGCTGAAACCAGTTGGTTTTCCTGTAAAGGGATTCCTTGCAGAATGTGACATGAGTAGTTATTTTGTCAAAGCTATAAATAGATAATTCAAATGAAAGAATATTATTGTAGTTGTTTTGACATAGCCATAAAAAATAACAAAATAACTGTTTCTCTCACACTGCTGTGTTTGTAAGAATATTTGTGCGTGAAGTAGTAATTCGATAAATATCTATATATTGAATTTTTTTTATTCCTGGTGGCTACGTAAAATATTGCAATTTATCCGTGATCTATGCAGCTGAATCAATATCTAAGCATCTGTTCGTACACCTCTGATGGGGCCCATGTGAAGGACATACGTCACTGATGCAGGAAGAAGATGTGGTTTGCCACGAAGAGCGTAACGGAGAGAAGGAAATAGTTACAGAGAGTGTGCTGTGAGAATGGTCTCCATAGACGCAGGGTTTCTGAAGAAGAAGACAGGTAGACGTGACCTCACCACCTCTTTTCCAGATGGAATACCTTCCTCACGGGTGAGAGGATGAGCGTTATGCTCCTTCGGCGGAAATTTCTTTCTTATCTCACGTTTGGGGTCAAGATTTTGAAGAAACTTTCCTTCCTTCTGCTCTAGAAGACGTAACTGATGCCCACTGGAAACCTCCGATATTTGCATTCTTGTCTTTTTCAGTTTCTTTTGGTGACTAACACGAAGAAAATACATTTCAAGTCATACCAGCACCTGTTATTAAAAACGGCCCTGGGGAAATCACACTAGTTGGAGAAATCTATCAGATTTACTTGAAAACAACAACAATAAATGTGTATTCAGCAAGATATACTGAATGTGGTTATATGATGAAAGTTTTACTTGACTTGACTTTACATCATTGTAAAACAGAGGCTTTTTAAAACAAATGGTTTTGATAGAAATGTCAGATTTGCAGCTTCTTCAATAATTATATATATTTAAAATATTTAGTAGCATTTATTTTAATTCTGTATTAATATACTCTTTGTTGAAAATGAACCAGCGTTGGGTGAAATATAGACAAACCCCGCGACTGAACAGTTAAACTGTCCGCTGTTCTTCAGACAAATCCTTCAGGTCCCACAAATTCTTTGGTTTTTCAGCATTTTTGTGTATTTGAACCCTTTTTCAACAATGACTGTATGATTCTGAGATCCATCTTTTCACACTGAGGACAACTGAGGGTATCATATGCAACTATTACTGAAGGTTCGAACGCTCACTGATGCTTCAAAAAGAAAAACAATGCATTAAGCCAGGGGTGAAAACTTTTTAAATTCGAAGATAAGGGTAATTTAACTTATTTTGTCTTCTGGGGAACATGTAAGTATCTTCTGTAGCTTCTGAAGGGCAGTACTAAATGAAAAAAAATTATATTTAGGCAAAAAAATAATAATAATTCGTTCAAAAGTTTACACCCTTGCTCTTAATGCAAAGTTTTTCCTTCTGGAGCATCAGTGAGTGTTTGAACCTTCTGTAATAGGTGCATATGAGTCCCTCAGTTGTCTTCAGTGTGAAAAGATGGATTTCAAAATCATACATCATTGCTGGAAAGGGTTAAAATCCACAAAAAATGCTGAAAAACCAAAGAATTTGCAGGACACAGTATTAAGAATACTGAAATATGAAATATTATGTGAAATATCTTATTCAGATCGGTACTAAATAAAAAATAACATGCATTTTATATGATCCCACTTATTTTGGTAAGATAATAAACATTTAACAATTGTTTGTTCCTGTCCACAGCACCAAAGGAAAAGGCGTGTTACCCTCTGCCCACAGTGAAGAAACTCCTGGAGCAGAAGAGAAAAAGAGAGACCTCCTCAGCACCTCCCTCCTGCTCTACAGCATCTTACACTGCTGGTGGCGCAGCATCTGTCCAAGTGAGTCAAACTATATTTCTAAATGTAAATGTCTCGAGGCTGAAATGAATGCCTTTAATCATCCTCCAAAATGTTTCCAACAGGTTTTGGCATCAGTACAATCTCCCACTGCCGGTGAGTCCAACCATCCTAAATGAGGGTTTTGCTTATAAAATGGGACTTAAGTAATAGTTACAATTTTTTAATTTTTTTTTATCAAAAATGATACTTTTCTTAGCAGAAGCCAGCACAAGCTACACAGACATGGCAGCAGTTAGATATGACCGATGGGAGCTTTCCAGCATTCATCAGACACATTCCTCCCTACCTCAGTGCAGCTCATTCCCGTACATGTCAGGTTCCCCCACCGCAGCAAACTTTTCCCAGACTGGACAGACGCTTGCCACTGGCTTCAGCCCTCAGCAGATACAGGACTGCCAGGATGCCCAGACAACACAGCAATATGTAAGAGCTCTATAAGTATTTCAGACAGCGTGATTAATGAGTTTGTCCATATTACGAATGAAAAAAATCTATCTGTTCTCCACTCTCACAGCCTATAACAGAATGCCCCGTAACTGCAGCCGGGACTGATATGACTGGCACTGTCCCCATTCAGAGCTCTGGCTTGTGCTGGCCATCTGAATCCAGAGCAGAGGATCACACAAGCTCATACCTTCTCCAAGAGTTCAGGCCCCAGATGGATATGGTGAAGCTGCAGGAGGCCAGACTCTTCCTGCAGAACATGGATTACAGCAGAACCACCTGGCAGGATGATGACGGGGACACGTAAGTCAGAGGATGTTCTGAATATTCTTTAGGGTGGAGATTTACTTCTTCGGTTGCTGTAACAGTCTGTCATTTTTAGAGACAGAAATGTAGTCATAGCTTTAAGCAGCCTAGGATTTAAAGGGATAGTTCACCTGAAAATGACATTTCTGTAATTAACTACTCACCCGCCTGTTGTTCCAAACCCATAATACCTTTGTTCATCTTTAGAACACAAATTAAAATATTTTTGATGAAATCCAAGAGCTTTCTGACTCAACTTAGACAAAAAATGGTATGCTAACCAAGGCCTCAAATATACAGTAAAAACTGTGAATTTGTGAAATATTACATTTTAAAAGAAATGTTTTCTATTTTATTACATTTAAAAAATGAAATTTATTTCTGTGATGGAAAGCCGAATTTTCAGCAGCCGTTACTTCAGTCTCAGGGTCACACGATCCTTCAGAAATCAATCTAATATGCTGGTGTGGTGCTCAAGAAACATATCTTTTTATTATCAATAATAAAAACATTTTTCAGTTTTCTTTGATTTAATAAAGTTAAAAAAGCAGCATTTATTTGAAATAAAAAGCATGTGTAACATTGTAAAAGTCTGTCAGTTTGAACAACAGTTTGAAAATGGGTCAAAACATTTATTTGTAAAATTAAGTAGTTTAGCATAATCATTTAGTTTAGTAATTATTCTTATAAAAAAGTGCTTTATGCTTTTAAAAAATAATTTGACTGCCCAAAAACTATTTCTGAATTAATCATTTCCAAAAGTGTGATAATTTTTCTATTTTTTGTAAATAATTAAATGTGTGCACTCAAATGTATTAAAATAATAATAATAAAAACTTTTTATATATTGGCTAAACCGTTTGAAAACTTTCAAAATCATTACATTTCAACTTTATTATTATTGTTATTATTATTATACATAACTTTTGAAGACACTTTATGTAGATGTATTCACGTTAAAATAGCCATACTTCCTTCTGAATTTATGTAAATCGCTCATCATTAGCCCCCAGTTTCATAGAAAGGGCTTAAGCCTATAGTGCCAGACTAAAATGTAAGTCTGTTTCAGCTAAAAGAAACTTACACTGACTGATCTTATCATGTATCTTAAAATATGTGTATGTTTAAAAAACTTGCCTATGTGTTTTACTAGGGGGGTCCCCCTCAAGGTCTTGTGCATTTCTTAACTAATGAAACCAGTGTTAGCATAAATCCTATGGAAAAGTGAATGAAAACAGAGAAGTTGTTAGACAGCTCTGCACTGGAAATGAAAAGTGAAACTCTTTTCTTACTCTCTTTTAGCATTCTACATATCTACACTGCGAAAGGCCTGAGGGAATACGCTTTTGCTGCTGCGGAGAAACTGAGTGAACTGGGGAAGTTGGACTCTAAAGAACACAAGGGCAAGGTGAAGATCACAACAAAATACTGTTTTATTTAGGCTATTTTATTTTATATGTTAATGCACTCACTGACTTTCTGTTTTCTTGTATGCCAGACTGCTTTGCTGGTGGCTGTAACTGCCAAACAGCAAGATATAGTCCAAGACCTACTTTCTCTAGGTGCGGACATCGGCATCTGTGACGTCAATGGTCAAACTGCACTTCATCTTGCTGCCACCTATGGTTTCCCTGGTGTCATGCAGGTGAGAGACCAGCCATATGCAAAGCATTCAAAATCATAAAAGCATGTTTCTAAACTACTATGATTTAATAGGTTATTCTCTTCGCTGGACTGCGAGTAGACCTGGAGGCTCGTAATTTTGAAGGTATAAACCTGTTCCATAAGCATCAGAGTTACTGTGGCATCTGAGTAGACCGTAATATACAGCTGTTCTTGCTTTTTAGGTCTGACTCCTCTGCACTGTGCAGTGATCTCTCACTGTGCCACGATGAAGGCTATAAATGCCTCCTCCTCATCCTCAACATGGTTAGCTGATGGCAATCTACAAACTCAAGCTAAAGATAAACTGATGTGTTTGGAGCTTCTGATACATGCTGGAGCTTCAGTTCTCAGTCAGGTACTCAGTTTAATGGCTTTTTAATGTTTTCAGTACAGTTTAATCCAGATGATTATAAGGTAATGTGTTAATTTTTGCCAATGGACCCCTTGGGTGATAAACAGATGGTGCAGGAACCCTTATTAAATTGTGTTACTATATAACTGAGTGTTGTATTAAGCCTGGCCCATAAAAACATGAGTAAGGATCCATATTAAAGCCAACAAAATAATCATTATTGATAAACAGAGATGTGAAGTTTAGGGTGTGCAATGATTTTTTTTTTTCTCTAATGCTCACCAGGGTTTGTACAAGGTGCTTAAAGTGCTTAAAGAATTAGACTTTTTGCAATTTAAGGCCTGGAAAATACTTACAAATAGCTATATTCCTGAAGAGGTACTTGAAAAGTGCTTGAATTTTTGAAAGACACTGTATCTAAGAAATAAGTGTTTATTTTGTCGATAAGCACAAAATTTCATTACCTTTTTCGCTTTTTTAATTTTAGTTAATATCAGAAAGCAGTCAAACTGATGTAAACGTAAATGTTATGTAAACATGGCTAAAGACGCAAAAAGAGGAACAGACAAAACAAATCAACTGAGTAATTCACGCTGGAACCGCTCCGATTGATTCAAACTCGTGACTCAATCATTCATTTCAAGTGATTCACTAGTAACTTCACTATTCATTTTCGAATTTCCACAATGCCTGTAATGATTTTAAAAAGCATGCAGTGATGAGTAAAACAGAGCTTTTTGAAACTACCAGTTAAACCATTGCAAAATGATTTATTCTTTCAAAGCACTTCAATCAGATAGTGCATTGTGAATCATTTGATTCAGAACGGGACTTCAAATTGTGTATTGCGAATCATTCGATTTAGTCCTGGAATTTAATTTTACAATATCTGTACGAACCCTGGCTCACCAAGGCCGCATTATGTGATTAAACATACAGTAAAAACAATAATATTGTGAAATTTTATTACAGCCTTTACTCAGAAATCGTTCTAATATGCTGATTTGGCACTCAAGAAACATAGATATTTATTGTCACTGTTGATCAATTTAATGCATCATTGATGAGTAAAAGTATACATTTATGTAATATCTTACTGAACCCAAATTAGTAACACACAATCATTTCCAATTTATGGTAGATATTTCCATCATATAGGAAAAGATATATTTCCCAAATGTTCCTTTCTGACAGACAGACAAACAATTGATTTTGTCATTGTTCCATGAAGAGCGGTTTCATTTTGAGACTGCCGCAAAGGGAGGAAACCTCATTCATGCCACATGCTTTGATGTTGCTTTAGTTTCACTTTATTGACTAGTATACCTCTGTATTTTTCAGGAAATCAAAAGCAACAAGACAGTTCTTCACCTGGCAGTGAAGGAGGGGAATATCCATCTTGTGCGCTTCCTCCTCAGCCTCCAGCTCTCCAATATGCAGGCGTTCATCAACATGAAAGTGAGAGACATATGATGACGATATTGTGTTGACTTTAAATACATTCCAAATCATACTTAAGTAATATCACACTTGCCTCGTGCCACAGGTGGTGAAATTTTGTGGGTGTGAACAAGAAGTTAGTAGTTGAGGGATTTACAGGCCCGGGTTTACGGGGGTGTTAGAGGGTGCTAAGCATGTACAGAGTTGTACAGAGCTTACAAAAGAAAATCAAATAATGTAAATAAGTTGTCAAAGAACAAGAATATGTGAATAACTAAATTTGGACAAAAATCTCAGATATAACCTTATAAAGCCCCTTATTTGTTCCTGGATTTGTTCCTTTTTAACAAATTGGTTGAGTGAACAACCCAGTGACTTACTCATAAATACAGTAATTATTTTTGTTCCTCAATGAATTAGTGTCATTAATCTGTTCCAGAGTTTTAAAACCAATCGATTGAGTGAATGGTTCAATGACTCACTTATAAAGATAGCCACTCGTTTCATTTCAGAACGAATTAAGTCTTTTAACAAACTGAGGAGACGACCTAATGATTCACTCATAAATACAGTCATCCATTATATTCCAGAATGTATCAGTGTTTTTGAATGTATTGGTTGAGTGAACCATTCAGTGACTTGCTCAGAAAGACAGCACTTATTTGTTCCTGAAATGACTCAAACTTTTTTAAACAAATTGGTTGCATGAACAACCCAGTGGCTTACTAATTAATACAGTAATTTGTTTTGTTCCTTAATGAATTAAATATCATAAATCTGTTTTAGTGTTTTTGAACCAAGCGAGTCACTAAATGATTACTGTGACGATGCAAAGTTTTATTTTAACAAATTGTGAACCTTTTCCACAAAACCAGTCATAAGGGTACAATTTTTAAAATGGATTTATACATCATCTTAAAACTGAATAAATAAGCTGTCCATTCGTATATGGTTTGTTAGAATAGGACAATATTTGGCCGAGATAAAACTATTTGAAAATCTGGAATCTGAGAGTGCAAAAAATCTAAATACTGAGAAAATCACCTTTAAAATTGTCCAAATAAAGTTCTTAGCAATGCAAATTACTAATCAAAAACTAATTTTTGATATATTTACGGTAGGAAATGTACAACATATCTTTATAGAACTTGATCTTTACTTAATATCCTAATGATTTTTGCCATAAAAGAAAAATTTATAATGTTAACCCACACAATGTATTTCTGGCTATTGCTACAAATATACCCGTGATACTTAAGACTGTTTTTTTTTATGGTCCAGGGTAACAACTGGTTCAGTGAATGACTCAGTAATTCACTCATTTGTTACATTCCAAAATGTATCAGTGTTTTTGGACATTTCGGTTGAGTGAACAATTCAGTGACTCGCTCATAAAGATAGCCCCTTATTTAGTACCTGAATGAATAAGTGTTTTTTTCACAAATCGGTTGAGTGAACAACCCAATGACTTACTCATGAATACAGTAATTTGTTTTGTTCCTCAATGAATTAGTGTCATTAATCTGTTTTGCAAATTATTTGATTCAAAACGGGACTTTAAAGTGCATTTCGCGAATAATTTGATTCAAAAGGTGACTTTTAAGCGCATATCACAAATCATTTGATGCAAAAAGGCACTTTAAAGTGCTTATTGTGAATCATTTGAATCAATGCGGCACTTCAAGCGCGTATCTTGAATCATTTGATTCAAAGCGGCACTTCAAGCGCGTATCGTTAATAATTTGATTCAAATCGGCACTTCAAGCGCGTATCGTAAATCATTTGATTCAAAGCGCCACTTCAAGAGCTTATCGCGAATCATTTGATTCAAAGCGCCACTTCAAGCGAGTATCGTGAATCATTTGATTCAAAACGGCACTTCAAAGCACGTATCGTGAATCATTTGATTCAAAGCGCCACTTCAAGCGAGTATCGTGAATCATTTGATTCAAAACGGCACTTCAAAGCGCGTATCGTGAATCATTTGACTCAAAACGGCACTTCAAAGCGCGTATCGCGAATCATTTGATTCAAAGCGGCACTTCAAGCGCGTATCATGAATCATTTGATTCAAAGCGGCACTTCAAGCGCGTGTCATGAATCATTTGATTCAAAGCGGCACTTCAAGCGCATATCGCGAATCATTTGATTCAAAGCGGCACTTCAAGTGCGTATCGCGAATCATTTGATTCAAAACGGCACTTCAAGTGCGTATCGCGAATCATTTGATTCAAAACGGCACTTCAAAGCGCGTATCGTTAATCATTTGATTCAAAGTGGCACTTCAAGCGCGTATCGCGAATCATTTGATTCAAAGCGGCACTTCAAGTGCGTATCGCGAATCATTTGATTCAAAACGGCACTTCAAGCGCGTATCGTTAATCATTTGATTCAAAGCGGCGCTTCAAGCGCATATCGTGTATCATTTGATTCAAAGCGGCACTTCAAGCGAGTATCGTGAATCATTTGATTCAAAGCGGCACTTCAAGCGCATATCGTGAATCATTTGATTCAAAGCGGCACTTCAAGCGAGTATCGTGAATCATTTGATACAAAACGGCACTTCAAGCGAGTATCGTGAATCATTTGATTCAAAACGGCACTTCAAAGCACGTATCGTGAATCATTTGATTCAAAGCGGCACTTCAAGCGAGTATCGTGAATCATTTGATTCAAAGCGGCACTTCAAGCACATATCGTGAATCATTTGATTCAAAGCGGCACTTCAAGCGAGTATCGTGAATCATTTGATACAAAACGGCACTTCAAGCGAGTATCGTGAATCATTTGATTCAAAACGGCACTTCAAAGCACGTATCGTGAATCATTTGATTCAAAGCGGCACTTCAAGCACATATCGTGTATCATTTGATTCAAAGCGGCACTTCAAGCGAGTATCGTGAATCATTTGATTCAAAGCGGCACTTCAAGCGAGTATCGTGAATCATTTGATTCAAAACGGCACTTCAAGCGAGTATCTTGAATCATTTGATTCAAAACGGCACTTCAAAGCACGTATCGTGAATCATTTGATTCAAAGCGGCACTTCAAGCGCATATCGTGAATCATTTGATTCAAAGCGGCACTTCAAGCGAGTATCGTGAATCATTTGATTCAAAACGGCACTTCAAGCGAGTATCGTGAATCATTTGATTCAAAACGGCACTTCAAGCGAGTATCGTGAATCATTTGATTCAAAGCGGCACTTCAAAGCACATATCGTGAATCATTTGATTCAAAGCGGCACTTCAAGCGCATATCGTGAATCATTTGATTCAAAGCGGCACTTCAAGCGCGTATCGTGAATCATTTGATTCAAATCGGCACTTCAAGAGCTTATTGCGAATCATTTGATTCAAAGCGGCACTTCAAGAGCTTATTGCGAATCATTTGATTCAAAGCGGCACTTCAAATACGTATCGTGAATCATTTGATTCAAATCGGCACTTCAAGAACTTATCGCGAATCATTTGATTCAAAGCGGCACTTCAAGCGCGTATTGTGAATCATTTGATTCAAATCGGCACTTCAAGCGAGTATCGTGAATCATTTGATTCAAAACGGCACTTCAAGCGAGTATCGTGAATCATTTGATTCAAAATGGCACTTCAAAGCACGTATCGCGAATCATTTGATTTAGAGCGGCACTTCAAGCGAGTATTGCGAATCATTTGATTCAAAGCGGCACTTCAAGCGCGTATCGCGAATCATTTGATTCAAAGCGGCACTTTAAAGTGCTTATTGAGAATCATTTGATTCAAAGCGGCACTTCAAGCGTGTATCATGAATCATTTGATTCAAAGCGGCACTTCAAGCGCGTATCGCGAATCATTTGATTCAAAGCGGCACTTCAAGTGCGTATCGCGAATCATTTGATTCAAAACGGCACTTCAAAGCGCGTATCGTTAATCATTTGATTCAAAGTGGCACTTCAAGTGCGTATCGCGAATCATTTGATTCAAAACGGCACTTCAAGTGCGTATCGCGAATCATTTGATTCAAAACGGCACTTCAAGCACGTATCGTTAATCATTTGATTCAAAGTGGCACTTCAAGCGCGTATCGCGAATCATTTGATTCAAAGCGGCACTTCAAGTGCGTATCGCGAATCATTTGATTCAAAACGGCACTTCAAGCGCGTATCGCGAATCATTTGATTCAAAACGGCACTTCAAACGCGTATCGCGAATCATTTGATTCAAAGCGGCACTTCAAGCGCGTATCGCAAATCATTTAATTCAAAACGGCACTTTAAGCGCGTATCGTTAATCATTTGATTCAAAACAGCACTTCAAGCGCGTATCGCAAATCATTTAATTCAAAACGGCACTTTAAGCGCGTATCATTAATCATTTGATTCAAAACAGCACTTCAAGCGCGTATCGCGAATCATTTAATTCAAAACGGCACTTTAAGCGCGTATCGTTAATCATTTGATTCAAAACAGCACTTCAAGCGCGTATCGCGAATCACTTGATTCAAAGCGGCACTTCATGTGCTTATCGCGAATCATTTGATTCAAAACGGCACTTCAAGCGCGTATCGTTAATCATTTGATTCAAAACGGCACTTCAAGCGCGTATCGCGAATCATTTGATTCAAAGCGGCACTTTAAGTGCTTATCGCGAATCATTTGATTCAAAACGGCACTTCAAGCGCTTATCGCAAATCATTTAATTCAAAACGGCACTTCAAGCGCGTATCGCGAATCATTTGATTCAAAGCGGCACTTCAAGTGCTTATCGCGAATCATTTGATTCAAAACGGCACTTCAAGCGAGTATCGCGAATCATTTGATTCAAAACGGCACTTCAAGCGCGTATCGTTAATCATTTGATTCAAAACAGCACTTCAAGCGCGTATCGCGAATCATTTGATTCAAAGCGGCACTTCAAGCGAGTATCGCGAATCATTTGATTCAAAGCGGCACTTCAAGCGCTTATCGCAAATCATTTAATTCAAAACGGCACTTCAAGCGCGTATCGCGAATCATTTGATTCAAAGCGGCACTTCAAGCGAGTATCGCGAATCATTTGATTCAAAGCGGCACTTCAAGTGCTTATCGCGAATCATTTGATTCAAAACGGCACTTCAAGCGAGTATCGCGAATCATTTGATTCAAAACGGCACTTCAAGCGCGTATCGTTAATCATTTGATTCAAAACAGCACTTCAAGCGCGTATCGCGAATCATTTGATTCAAAGCGGCACTTCAAGTGCTTATCGCGAATCATTTGATTCAAAACGGCACTTCAAGCGAGTATCGCGAATCATTTGATTCAAAGCGGCACTTCAAGCGCTTATCGCAAATCATTTAATTAAAAACGGCACTTTAAGCGCGTATCGTGAATCATTTGATTAAAAATGACACTTGAAAGTGTGTATCACAAATCATTTGATTCAAAAGGCAACTTTAAAGTGCATATCGTGAATAATTAGATTCAAAACAGTACTTTAAAGTGCTTATCGCGAATCATTTGATTTAAAACGGTACTTCAAGCGCATATCGCAGATCATTTGATTCAAAAAAGTACTTTAAAGCGCGTATCGCGAATCATTTGATTCAAAGCGGCACTTCAAGTGCATATCGCGAATCAATTGATTCAAAACGGCACTTCAAGCGCTTATCGCAAATCATTTAATTCAAAACGGCACTTTAAGCGCGTATCGTGAATCATTTGATTAAAAACGACACTTGAAAGTGTGTATCACAAATCATTTGATTCAAAAGGCAACTTTAAAGTGCATATCGTGAATAATTTGATTCAAAACATTACTTTAAAGTGCTTATCGCGAATCATTTGATTTAAAACGGTACTTCAAGCGCATATCGCAGATCATTTGATTCAAAAAAGTACTTTAAAGCGCGTATCGCGAATGATTTGATTCAAAACGGGACTTCAAAGCGCGTTTTCCAAATCATTTGATTAAAAATGGCACTTTAAAGGCACATATCGTGAATCATTTGATTTAGATCGGGACGTAGGAGTGGGTTCACCCCATTCCCTCCGGCAAATCGCATCCTGACTACATTTATCCTGTGCGCTAATGAACACTAGGACATTTTTATCTATAAATGTCTGTTTCCTGTCAGGCTCACGGACACACTGCCCTGCACATGGCCGCAGGGCTGCATGGAAGCCCCTTTCAGGAGGAACTAATCCGGCTCCTGCTGAGTCGTGGTGCTGATCCCAGCATCCGCAACCTGGAGAATGACCAGCCCGCTCATTTGCTGCAGAGCGGAGACAAAGGAGAGAGAGTAAGAGGCTTTTCTTTATTAACAAGCAGTCCGCCTGTTATGGGAAAGTGTTTAAAACGCAATACAAAATTTTTTCTTGTATACTGTAGGTTCCATTTTTTAACAGCATAGAAAGAAAAGAGCAGATTACACAGTATTTGACATGTATTTTCCTTTCTCCCTCTCTCGCTCTCTCTCTGTCTTCCTCAGCTCAAGCTCATCTTGAAGAAAAAAAGTGCCTCCTCTAGGCGACGTTTTACATCCTTACAGGACCAAGAGTGACTAGGACTGATTTTTAGTCCCGGCGTATCCCACCTTCTCCAATAGAGATGCAGACATCTGGATCAAAAATACAGTATGCTCAAGAAACATTAATCTTGGTATTTATAATTTAAACTAAAAGATGTGGATTAAAAAAGTAAATATCAGAAAGAGCTTTAAAAAATAAGCTAAATCTCTGGAGAAGAAAGGGTTTATCTTAAGTATCCTTTTATAAGGATTTTCACGTATTGCATCATTTTTAGTATGACAGTATATTTTTGCAAGGATCGTTCATTGATTCTGTACCATAAAGCTGCTTCCCAGTTTATTTAAAGACGAACGCAAATTTCAGTGTGTTCATGAATAGAACCGTCAGTACCAGTTCTTTATCCACCTTCGATTATAAACCATATTGGTTTGCTTACTTGCTCTTTTTTAACTCACTGTATCAGTGCGATATTCTTTATTTGTTTTGAGATGTATTTATATAGCTTTTGCTCCGTATATGTTGCGTATTATTGTCTGTGCTCATGTTACTTTCACTCAGGGGAGAAAGATCAGTTATTTATTTCATTGCTTGATATGAATGACATCATGTAATGCACTTTTCTCAGCAGCACACTTGATATCATATTTGTCCTTACAGGAGATGTGTCATCTAGCCATGTATGTGAATGTTTATTTAGATGAGTCATATATGAGGGGGTGAAATGTCAGGGGGTTCTAAGGTGAAAAGGTAGTTTTGTCATCAAGGCCTGTCTGAATCAAAATGTCAAAATCATTATTATGATTTAACAATGTTATTTCAGTGGAATAGCATGAAAGCAAAGGTTCTTCTGTGGGAATACTGTCCATCTTGTATCAAGATTTCAAATGTTGGAGGATGTTGTTGTTGTTGTTGTTGTTGAGTCAGTGATGTGCATGATTCACCGTGTTGAAGTACCTAGAGTCCCTCTGGAAATTCAAATGAGGGAAAACACACGCTAAAGTCACTTTCTTGTAAAACAAAGAGAGAGCTCTGTGGATTTATGAGAATTAGTTTGAAAGCAAAGCACACTGTAAGTGTGTGTCTTCTAAGCAATTCATTTGCTTATTGTTTTGGTAAATATCACAAACACTCAGTGAATGAAACCATCTGACAAAGCCAAATTGTGTGAGTTTATAAAGTAGCATTAAAGTTTGCTTGACTTTTTTCAAACTGTTGTTTATGAAGTGTCATCGTTTATAATTATTCACTTATTTCTGCAAATCATTAATGTTTTATTAATGCGTTTGTGTGTTTTGCATTATATGTCAACTGACCGAGCCAAATTAAATAAAGCTAAATAAGACCATGAAGAACCTCTGTAACTCAGGATCTTTTATTGAGCCAAATGTCTTTGGTACATGACGAACATTTTGATGATTAATAAAAACGGCTTTTCGTATACAGTAGTAACCGTATTCAACTCTTCATTTTGACTGTTGTGGTTGTTTAGTCATACTCCGTTTACTTCAAGGCATTCAAAAGAACACGTAAAGAAAAAAAAACACCTTCATTAGTAATAAAAGAAATCGTAATGAATTCATAAGCATTCCTCCATGCTGATCAAACAGGTGGTTCATTATTCTCTAAAATTTGCATTGATGCTTTTTTATTAATACATGAGGCATAAATACATTCATTTGCAATTAAGTCATTTGCGTTTGGTTGGGGATTAAAGTGCTTTGTTTACTGTGCTCATGCTGTTACAATGGACATAAGATCATGTGTAATTCCAGCCACTCATGAGGTTTGACTTAAAATGAGATGTAAAGTTGGCTTAGTAACTAGTAGTTAGTTTGTAACTCTATTTGATTGCAGCATTAGTTCTTAAGGCAAGACTTTCCTTTAGTTTCTAAACCCTCTGTAAAGTAATGTCTGATTTCACTGATTCAAGCAACTGATTGATGTTAACTGTTAAGTTTAATTGTGCAAATATAAAACACAAAATAATAGTGAAACACATTCGTTAGTATTTCAAATGCATTCAAATAATAAACACAGTTGAGGTCAAAAGTTTACACCTCCCTTTCTGAATTGGCAAAATGTTAATTTTACGAAAAAGAGGGGGATAATACAAAATGCATGTTATTGTTTATTTAGTATTGACCTAAATAAGATATTTCACATAAAAGATGTTTACATATAGTCCACAAGAGAAAATGTAGTGTATAATAATACTGTGTTGTTCCCTTGTTTGTCCTGAACAGTTAAACTGCCCGCTGTTCTTCAGAAAAATCCTTCAGATCCCACAAATTCTTTGGTTTTCCAGCATTTTTGTGTATTTGAACCCTTTTCTACAATTACTTGATTTTAAGATCCATCTTTTCACACTGAGGACAACTGAAGGACCCATATGCAACTATTACAGAAGGTTCAAACACTCACAGGAGGAAGAACCATGCATTAAGAGCTGGGGGGAGGGGTGAAAACTTTTGAACAGAATGGAGATGTGTACATTTTTCTTATTTTGCCGAAATGTCATATTTTTTCATTCAGTAGCCCTTCAGAAGCTACAAAAGATACTTTCATGCTTCCCAAAAGACAAAATAAGCAAAATTGACCTTGATCTTTAAATTCAAAAAGTTTTCACCCCCTGGCACTTCATGCATCATTTTTCCTTCTGGAGCATCATTGAGCGTTTGAACTGTTTGCAATAGTTGCGTATGAGTCCCTTAGTTGTCCTGAGTGTGAAAAGATGGATCTCAGAACCATACAGTTGTTGTTGGAAAGGGTTCAAATACACAAAAATGCTGGAAAACCAAACTTTGTGGGACCTGAAGGACTTTTCTGAAGAACAGCAGGCAGTTCAACTGTTCGGGACAAACAAGGGACTCATGAACAACTATCACTAAACAAAAAAGACAGCTGTGGATCATTCAGGTAAGAACACAGTATTAAGAAAGGAATGTAATGAAGGGAACTTTTGAACAGGGTCATTTTTATAAATTCAAGTATTATATTATATCTTTTATGTGAAATATCTTATTCAGGTCAGTACTAAATAAACAATAGCATGCATTTTGTATGATCCCTTGTATTTTGGTAAAATAATTAACATTTTGCAAATTGTCCTAATTGAAATTTGGCCTAATCCTGACTTAGTCCCTTGGCCTTCTCTGTGAAACCGGGCCTATGTATTTTAAAAGTTGTGTTCAATAAAACCATATGCTTTTGACACTTTATTCGAACTAATTACTGCCTTGTTGCTATTATATGTTTTTAAAATCATTTTTAAAGCTATTGTTTGCTTTGGTCTACTTTTATTACAACTAAAAATGTAATTATAATTATCTGATTACTCGATTAATCTTCTGAATAATCGACCGATTACTCAATTACCAAAATAATCGTTAATGAGAGCTCCATTCATTACAATTATTTAACTGCTCCCAATTGAGACGGAGCACCCCAAACTCAAATCGTAAATATCAAACATTTTTGATCAGGCTTCCTCTGACTTGATACCCATGATAGCCAATGGGAGCGAGCAAGCGTCACCTACTGGATGTTGCGTGTACTGAGAAATAACGTCACCTGTACGTTTTTGTTCTATTTTGTTTTTCACTGTACAACAGAACACGTGTCAGGAGAGCCAGCTGACAACTTTGACTGTCCATTGTTCTTAATGTGGTTTTTCTTCTCTAGCCAAGTTTAATCTCGCAAGTCTTCGTGAGATTACATGTGACTACAATCAACAAGTGTGTGGTCTTGCCGTCTGGTTAAATCATCTAGTCTGCGTATTCAGAGAACTATAAGACTAAAAGTTGGTTGAAACTGTCTTCATGTCTGTGGTCTCCCATGGTTTTAAAAATCAGTTAACGGAGGAGTTCACAGAATGAAATTTCCTGATAATTTTCTCATGCCCATGTCATCCAAGATCTTTATTCGGTAGCAAAGAAGTTTTTTGAGGAAAACATTCCAGGATTTTTTTTTTTTCATATAGTGAACTTTAACAGGGGAGCTTTGAAGGGCTCTACACGATCCTAGCCAGGGAATAAGGTCTTATCTAGCAAAACAATTGGTCATTTTCTTAAAAACGCTGGGTCGGTATCTGCATGTGTCACACATGGTATGTGAGATCAAGCTAGTGCAAGATGAGCATTTGTGGTTAAAAAGCATGTAAATTTGTATTTTTCCTAAAAAATGACCAACTGTTTTTCTAGATAAGACCCTTATTCCTTGGCTGGGATCGCGTAGAGCCCTTTGAAGCTGCATTGAAACTGCAGTTTGGACCATCAACCAATTGGCCACCAAATCCTGGAATGTTTTCCTCAAAACGCTTATTGCTTTTTGACAGAAGAAAGAAAGAAATTAACATCTTAGATGACATGGGGGGTCAGAGAATTTTCATTCTGGAAGTGAACTTCTCCTTTAAGATTTAAAAATTGTCTAGTGTGTGCCAGACATAAAAAAAAAAAAAAAAAAGGTTTTACATTTTGTTGAAACATGGCATGCACAAGTTACAGGGCAACAGACAGGACTGTGTATAGTTCCATGCTGGAGAGCTATTTACTGTAGATTTATTCATACAATGTTCTCTTCATTAAAATGTAAATGAGTGAAAATATCAACTTAATCATATCTAAAGGATTAAAGGATTGCAATCTATTAGATGAAACATGTGGGATTTCAAACAGTCTGTTAGTTTCCTGGTCGCTTCTGTGTACATTTCCATTAATGCCCTTTTAGATCTAAGCCTCATATAATAATAACAACATTTAAAGCAATTATTCATGCATGAGAAAAATAACTGGGATCAGGCAAGAAGCATCATGAACGGTGTCATTCACACTGTATAAACACAAGGGGACATAATGTAGCATGTGTGCTACCGTGAGACCTAAAAATACAGCAACAGATCAGCATTTAGGCTGAGGTTACAAAAAGAGGTCAAGCAGGTTCGAGTCTCCTCCACATTCCTGTAAGTAACTTTGTGCGTCTGAGCATTTCCTCTCACTGAAACGGGCCGCTCTGTCGCACCGTCTGCTTTACACGGTCTGAGGTGGAACTAAAAGAAAAAAGGTCACATTTATCAAGCGTTCAATAAAAATATGACTATTCTTGTAGCGTAACTAATGTATGTGGTAGTGTACCTTCTGTCTTCGGTGGCTGAGGGCCTTCCACTGGACTAGATCTGTAGAGAAAAAAACAAAAATAGACAATTATTCCACTAAGCCACACTTGTCCATTGAAGCCAGGGGTGTCAAACTCGGCTTATGGAGGGACACAGTTCTGCCAAGATTAGCTCCAACTAAACTTGTAACACACAAACTTAATGCATTCCAAACACTCAAAATTAGGATTTTTCCCACCTCCTATTCGGAAATAACGTGTGGATGAGACACTGCTTGAAGTGGGATATCTGAACTTAACAGAATGCGTCAATTTGACGTCACTGCTTCCAATGAGCATGGTGTGGATTTACCTGTCAAACTTTAAAACATTAGACATTAAGTTTATACACTAATTTTAGCTTTTCGTCAGCTGTCTTCAAAACAAAAAGCAGCATTTGGTCCTTTTTTCTTCTGTTTTGGCCATAACTGACAAATACGTTAATGTAGTAACATGTGACTGACTGGAACTCACTTAAGTTGGAATTGTGACATTTCAACTCTGATGTTCCCACTTCCAAACTTGTCTAAAACGCGGCATAAAATTTTAGCTGGTTCAGGTGTGTTTAATTAGAGTTAGAGCTAAACTCTGCAGAGCTGGGCCCTCTAGAAGTTTGACAACCCTGGTTTACGCCCTTGGAAATATTCAGCAAGCATGCGCATCTGCTTTAGTCAAATGTAAGTGGTGTTGCTTGATTTTATGCAAGGGTCTGTATCAAACGTTTCAGATCATCTCAGGATGACATGCTCAGCATTTTATCAGGCTGCATCTACATTAATCTGGTTCCATTTAAAAACAGCATATAGTTTTAAAACATTCTTCATCTACACTACAGTTTTCAAGTGTTTTCTTAAATCATCTCATCCACACTGGGATGAGCAACTGATTGATGGACACATAGGAAAACGCTAAATCATCTTACAGCGTATGCTAAATATTTAATTAAAGGGATATATCACCCAAAAATGAAAATTGGGTCATTATTTGCTCACCCTCATGTCATTCCAAACAGACCTTTGTTCACCACTGGAACACAAACTAAGATATTTTTGATGAAATCTGAGAGCTTTCTGACCCTGCATTGACAGCAACGCAACTGACACGTTCAAGGCCCAGAAAAGTAATAAGGACAGTAGGTATGTTTCCATTACAGATTTGGGCAAAATTTTGGCTGTATTTTATAAATGTCAATGACAGAGTTTCCATAAGTCATGGTAATGGATTTTGGTGGGATATTGACAGACTTTGGCCATATTTAATTGAAGGAGGCGTATACATGTATCTTTACAGGAGCGTGGAGAGCTGAAATGTGTGCAGCTGAGCCGTTACGCACCGCAGATGTGTGCTGTGTAATTTGTCCAAGTATTAATGGCAACGAAAGCCCCTTCTACTTGAGAGCGGGCATGTATAAAGTGTTTTGCAGAAGTTACAGTACATTGAAGAATAATCATATGGCTTTTTACCTGCCATGTGACCTGTAAATGCAGGGAAAAAAAATTCCACTTCAATTTTGTGAACTATTCCTTTTTCAAATTGCCTGAAAAACCACCCCATGCTAGTGTTAAAGCTTTTTTGCGATATATGGGAGTTTTTGCGAAATTGATATTTCCATTAGGCATATTTTCAATTCGCAATTTCAATTTGCGCAGTTTGAAGGGTAATGGAATTGCAGCTACTGTTAAAATAGTTCATGTGACATCAGTGGGTCAACTGAAATGTTAGCTTGTAAGAATCTTTTTGTGCGTGCAAAGAAAGCAAAAATGACGACTTTTTTCAACAATTTCGTCTCTTCCTTGTCAGTCTTTGACACAGGTTCAAGAAAGTACCATGATGGGTTTGGAACGACACGAGGGTGAGTAATTAATGACAGAATATTTATTTTTGGGTGAACTATCCCTTCAAAGCTCACTAAGATGATACCGAGAGACTCAAAGGTATAGTTCAACCAAAAATGAAAATTACCCATGATTTACTCACCCTTAAGCCAGTCTTAGGTGTATATGTCTTTCTTCTTTTAAACAAATACAGTTGGAGTTATATTAAAAATACCCTGGCTCTTCCAAGTTTTATATAGGCAGTAATTGGTGGTCAAGGTCTATCAATCATAAAAAGTACTTTTTGATGGTGGATGGATGGATGCACTTTATTTTGCTTCAAAATCTTGGCCAACATTCACTGCCATTATAAATCTTGTAAGAGCCAAGACAATTTTAAGTATTCATCTGAAAGAAGGGTTTGAGGGTGGGTAAATCATGGAGTAATTTACATTTTTGGATGAACCATTTCTTTAATGAGCTTCTTAAAGTAGTTCTTAAAGTTCTCATGCTCTTCTTCTGGCATGATCATTTTATTAACTAAAATAAAAGTGGAGTTTAAAATAACTCCACTTTTACAGTTCACACTACAACATTTTCAAATTTGTCCATTTCTGAGAGCATCTTCTCTGTAAACAGAAGACCAAAAAAACAGAATTTAGAGAAAAAGATGTGTTTTCAAATGTAGCTGGATTAGTGTAGAGGTAGCCTTCACTTTAGTTCTTGACTTGAGGAAGTGCGTTCTTAGTTTGAACATATTATTGAACCATAAGAGTCTTTGACACATCCGGGCGTGCAATTAAAACATGCAGCTGTTTGAATGGATAGACAGTGTTGTTGAGCTGAAAAAGAAGCTGGTCAGTTCAAAAACCAATAACTTTATCAACCAGGGGCAGCATTCAAAGAGTAAAGGAGCTCTCCGGTAAACAGACATGGCGTCATCGATTTGAGGTACATCTTTTTTCCTTTCAGGACGTTTCCTCATCCTTTATTCGGACTCATTCCACATGCAGAGTCAAGGCTGCACATTTGTGTGAAAAACTCTTACTTGGATTTTGAGCATTTGAACTTTTTACCTGTCAGGGCAAAAAACATTTAGAGATGGTGAAATATATATATAATCGAGAGGGACGTAGATTGGGGTCAATAAAACTTCATTTTAGCCAGATTGGAAGAAATGCATTCAATCTCATTTAAATTGGCTGTACTTCAAAGTACTTCAATGGACAAATGGTTTAGTGGATTGAGCGAATTTAATGCTTTCATTGCACTGATTGAAGTCAGATTAGATTGACTGTAATGTCAGGCAAATGTCAGGATAGAATAGGACAATATTTGGCCAAGATACAACTATTTGAAAATCTGAGGGTGCAAAAATTGTCCAAATGAAGTTCTTAGTAATGCAAATTACTAATCAAAATTAACTTCTGATATATTTACGGTAAGAAATGTACTAAATATCTTCATGGAACATGATCTTTACTTAATAGCCTAATGATTTTTGCCATAAAAGAAAAATCGATTATTTTAACCCATGCAATTTATTGTTGCTATTGCAAATATACCGGTGCTACTTATGACTAGTTTTGTGGTCCAGGGTCACATTTTATAGAATGTCAATGATTAATATGTAAATGACTTACTCAGAGCAATAAGAATCCCGGCTACGAACATAACCACAGCAAGGATGACGCCCGTGGTCCGCAATGTCTCGTAATCTAAGATCAGATATCAAGAATGGTGAAATAACTTTTTATTAGCTGTAAATTTAAAAAAAAAAATACACATTTCCATGCAATATTCCCCTGCTTACCATAATGAAAGGCACTCTGGTCCATATACATGTATGACTCTGTAAACACATTTAAGCATAGCATTTTGAACAACTACGAATCAAAAGGAACATTTATAATAGTCTTCATGGATCTTAGGAATGTGATTCAACATGTAGACAAAGGAAGAGAGAAGTAAGGAAGACAATGCAGGGGACAGAGTTCAGCACCATGGACAGATGCTTATTAAATATATCCTATAAATATGGGAATATTATACTAGAGTCTAATGAGCTCTCAAATAACGAGCTTATTAGCTTCAGACTGCAATCGTTTGAAATACTAATCACATAAATAGTGATCTCAATTAGCTGCTGAGCATGTACGAGGCAGAAGGGCATCTTGCATCTCAAGTGTTTTCAGCTGAGAACTTCAGTAATTCGGGTTATTGATTCGCTGCATAACGAGACTGCAGGCTCAGCGAAAACTGGTTGGATGTGTAAGCGCTCTGAGAACTGCAGTCTCCACCCGCAAATGGCAAGTGGACTTTCCTCTAGTAATAATCAATAAAGCTGTTCAAAATGCCAATATTGAGTGCTTTTAGCACCTATGTGATTTTTTTTTTTTTTTTTGAAAATAACATGCAAGATACACAACTTTGTGATGGGACTTGTGTCCCATAAGAATTGGCTCTAGCGCAATGATGCGGTTGTGTCTGAACTTCAGGGGTCTATAACGGCTTACTTAGCGATTTTCAGCACTCCTCTAACTCTTAAAGACACAGTTCACTTTAATATTAAAATTCTAACGTCATTTGCTTACCCTTGTGTCGTTACAAAGCTTTATGACTATGTATTTCTTCTGAGGAACACAAAATGAGATGTCATGTAGAATAACAGTCGTATAGAAAAACGAGACTGTCTTTCTAACAATTAATTTTGTGTTAAAACACAAAATAGGTGAACTACCCATTTAAAACGTCCGTCAAATAGCAAGTAAAGATAAGTTTTACATGTTTTTCAAGTACCTGCAGTATCCAAACAAATTTAAGAAATGGGCTAAGTTAGACTGGAATCGGTGAAAATGCATACATAGCTACATATATGTAACTGTATTAGTAATTCCTGTCAAATTACATAGCATACCAGACTATTTCAATGAATATTCTTGTGTTATACTTATGACGAACAGAAAAAGTCAATCAGCAGTAGGCTACACATCTTCAAATTAGTTTGATAATTCATTATGGCACAACCATGCAGTTTTTACTTAAATTAAATAGACAAACCTGTTGAAGCTGCCATTACTGCAGTGAGGGTTTTCTTTATCTTGCTATAGACTCAGCACCCTGAATGAAGAGAGCCTGCTGTGGAGCACTGCGGCGATGCTGCACTTCGGAAGTGACATACTTACGCCCCCTAGCTGCACAGGGGCGTCAGTGTTCCCCTAATTCGATAGGGGAAGCTCCCAGACGCGGTGTTGGGCAGATAAAATTCATCCTGGCCAATGCGGTGGGTATCCCTAGCCAAACACCTTCCCCCAGTGAAAACATGCGACAGATAACCCCACCTATGCAGCAACAGGACTGGGGACTACGGGAGGATTAAGACGGAAAGTGGGAGATGTACTTCAGGAAGCTTGAGTGTGGATGGTTTCATTTTAGAGCCTCGAGATGTTAAGTATTTTTACGCGTTTAAACAAAAAACATTTATCAAATTCGTAACGCCGACAAAATCATATTAATAGGTTATAGTCTGTCTACACTTATATCCCATATACGAGTCAATTTACACATATTATGCCTGCTCAAATACACACGCGAAGCGATAAATGCCCATTGTCGAAAGATAAACTCTGACAAGGCGTTGACTGCTTATTTTTACAGCTTCTCGATAGATAGAAATAAGCGGCCAACAATGGCAAGCCGTTTTAGCCTAAACTATACCATGCGTTACTCGTCGTAACTGCATTTTTATTAGTAGCAATTAAATTACAGAGTTTTTTAATTCAGTTCCTAGTAACAATGCCAATTAGAGCTCTCAAAATCAATTTTAACTTGTTACAATTACAATTAGAGAGTTCTCTAATTCAATTACTAGTTACTATTACAATTAGAGAGCTCTACAAATACATTTTTACCAGTCATATGTCTCCACTGACTTCCATTCATTTTTAATTGCAGAGCTCTAGCACAGAATTTTTACTAGTAAGAATTACAATTAGAGAGCATTACAATTGAATTCTTACTAGTAAGAACTGAATTAGAGAGCTCTTTATTTCAATTACAGAGCTCTGCAATTAATTATCTTTAATGTGTTTTTTACTAGTAACAATTAAATTACAGAGCGCTTTAATTCAGTTCCTACTAGTAACAATACCAATTAGAGAGCTCTCTAATTCAATTACTAGTAACTAGGGATGTAACGGTATTGTAAATACCGTCGTACCGCAATAACAAATTTTTTCGATACTACCGTGGTCGCATGACTCGATAAAACAATAGGTCTTCTGAGAAAAGTTTGCTCAGGCGAATGGAGCGAACGGGAGGTAGCGGGAACTACATTTCCCATCAGCCCAGGCGTGGCCATCATCCATTGCGGTCTATTGTCGCTATAGACTGTAGCAGCAAGGAACAGAGATGGAAATGGTCGAACCTGCTCCGTCTGAAGTGCGTATGCGTTACGTATTCTTTTCAGCACCCATGTCCGGCAGTACGTCCTAGAAGCGGTGCCTTTGCAGCAGCGCAGCGATCGCTTCGGCACCGTGACCGAGTCTATTTTTGGCTGCGCTGTCTGCGCTGAATTAATGTTACAGTGCATTGTTCGCTGTAAAAATTAACATGGATTGACACGGAAATGTACCATAAATGCATATAAATTTCACAGTTAACACGTGGCTTTTTGGCTAGGTTTAAAATAAGGAAAGGTGCAGTTTTAAATAAACTAGGCAACATAATAGATGCACTTGTCCAGGTAGAAAAGTTTTTTAAAGGATTGTTTTTAATAAAGATTTAATGTGAAAGAAAGGCATGAGAGCCTACTGCACTGCAAAAAAATGCTTTTCTTACTTAGAATTTTGTCTTGTTTCCAGCCAAAATATCTAAATATTATTAAATCAAGAAGGATTTTCTAGACAAGTAAAAATTGTCTTGTTTTTAGTATAACCAGTCAAAATTAAGTGAGTTTTTGTTTAAAACAAGCTTAAATAATCTGTCAATGGGGTAAGAAAAAAAATCTTATTTCAAGCAGACAACTAGATTGACAACTCATTCAGCTAAACTGATTTGACTGTTTTTTACATGCTTTAATAATTTTTTATTACTAAAATAGTTACTAAAGTTTCTGTTTCAAAGTTTACAGATAGATGGCAAATGTGTATGCCATTGATATGTTCAGTGTTCATGTAAACTGTTTAATAAACACTTCTGGCACTTTTTTCGTGTCTCTTCATTAGTTTTGTTTTTCCTGTAAATGATTCAATAAATACCGTACCGTGAAGTTTTGATACCGTTACATCCCTACTAGTAACAATTACAATTATAGAGCTCTCTAAATCAATTTTTACTAGTAATAATTCCAATGAAAGAGCTCTCTAATTCAGCTTTTACTAGTAAGAATTCCGATTAGAGAGCTCTCTAATTCAATTGTTACTAGTAAGAACTGAATTAGAGAGCTCTTTAATTCAGTTACAGAGCTCTGCAATTAAACATATCTTTAATGTGTTTTTTTTTACTAGTAAAAATTTAATTATAGAGCTCTGTAATTGCATTTTTACTAGTAATAATTAAATTAGAGAGCTCTCTAATCAGAATTGTTACTAGTAAAAACTGATTTAGAGAGCTCTTTAATTGTAATTGTTACTAATAATAATTCAATTGTAGAGCTCTGTAAATAAAAATTAATGGAAGTCAATGGAGACATATGACTACTAAAAATTAATTTGTAGAGCTCTCTAATTGGAATTGTTACTAGTAAGAATTGAATTAGAATGCCCTGTAATAGTTTCCCCACTCTATGACGTCACTTTGTAGGCAAAAACCGGGAAGCGAGTTAGCATTTTAGCACTTCCGGTTCCATCGTCCCAAAGTTTTTTGAAAGGGATTTTGGTTAAAACCATAGACTGTAAAAAATATGGACGTAGTGTCCGTGACGTCACCCGTAGGATTCTGAAGCGCTATTTTGAAGCCTATAGTGGGCGGGAGTCGGCCGTCGCCATCTTGAAATCGCGTCACCGCGCGTCACTCCCGGATAATCAAAAATGGGCAAAAAGGCGGGACGTGGGTGGAGCTGGTTGCTGAAACCACGCCTGCCTAGCGCACCAGTGGTGAGAGCAGCGGCAATCCCCGTCACTCAAGTGACCACGCCCTTAATTATGCTGAACTTTAAGGCTTAATATAACTTAAACGGATGAGTTATAAAAAAAATTCACCCCCCTCACAGTTGACATGAAGGGCAAAACTAGCTATATAGACCAAAACCATTTTTTGAACCAGGCTTTAAACATACTTTTTTCTGCTGTAAAGTTGGGCATTTTAACATGGGGAGTCAATGGGACTGACTCCCTTCTGCAGCCAGTCGATGAATTGCAGTTTAAGTCACTTCCGTGTTGGTTTCAATAGAGAGAGCGGGAGGTTGCCCCTTGGTTAAAACCCTTAAATAAGGTCTGTGATTAACACAAGCTCAAGATACCTTCACGTTTTATTGTAAGACATAAAACACACCAGTTACACCCCACTAATGATTTTTTTTAAAAATAGTTACGTTTCTTAAAGAAGACGGTTGCTAACAAGTTGCTAAATGGGACTACAGGCGCTGTCGGAGACATTAAACGTCATCACGCACAAGCAGCCGATCGGCCTAATCGTCATGGTTATAGTTTCACCACTCTATAAGCATTGTTACTAGTAAAACATGAATTATAGAGCTCTGTAATTGAATTGTTACTAGTAAAAATGCAATTACGACAAGCAACGTTTAGTATATTTTAGGCTAAAACGGCTTGCCATATAGATAGAAATAAGCGGCCAACAAGAACATTACAAGAACACAACATCAAATCGTCATGAATTAGTTTTTTCCCTGTGAACTAGTACCTTAAAATGTACAATAGGCCACAAAACTTTTGTTTATAATGCATCTCTTCGGTTCCTACTTCTTCAGACCTGTGTTTTCGTTTTCTGTCCTTATTTTGGAAGCTCTCCGATACCATTCTTCTTTCCATTTGTAGTCGTTATATCGCTTTGAATCGCAAGACGGCGCCAATGATCCACTCCAACTTGTGGTGATATAAAAAAAAGACCGCGAAAGTGCCAAGACACTTTAGGGGGCATGTCACTACTGGATCCGTACCTTTACACGATTTGCACCGCGCATGTGCAGAAACGCAGGTTTTGCTTTGCAAATTTAATAATAAATATAATAAAAGCTTTAAAACATGTGTTCATGACTGTGTTATCGATTTTTACATTTACTTTATTTTTTTAATTTTTTCTACAGGTCGGGTAGTGTCACAAACACATTACATTGTTAGTTTTATAACATTATTATATATTATTTTGATATATTATTTTATAGGCTATTTAACAAACTGCCTTAAATTGTGTCGTCGTACTTTAGACAGGAAGTAGAAAAAAATGTAAAATCGATAACACAGTCAAGAACACATGTTTTAGTTTTCATTATATTTATTATTAAATTTGTAAAGCAAAACCTGCGTTTCTGTAGCCTACATGTGCTGTGCAAATCGTGTAAAGGTACGGATCGAGTAGTGACAGGGCATGCTATGGGCAACATTCATTCCACAGAAATATCTGACCACACAACCAATCAGAGTTAAGTATTCCTGGGACCTGTAATACGATGTTCTACGTGCACTGACAAGTTTTTTTTTTTTTTTAACTTTATTAAAAAGCTAGATATTGCCGCAACATCAATGACACAGCTGCGACATTAAACTGCTTGTACTATTACTACTAATAACAGGGTCTACTATTTATAACACGGACCGAATACGAGAGACAGACCATGGAAGATGCCAAGTACACATTAAGACGGTTACATTTTCACGACCACACTTGATAGACATTCCATGGAAATCACTTTATTTTTCAACTACAGTGTACAGTTTGATTTGTTACGTCTGCAGTTTGACAAAACTGGACAATTTACAAAATATATAAAACACCTAGGCTACTTTTAGCTACTGAGCACTTACAACACCACAAACTCCACAGAGCTGAAAAGTACATGACAAAAATGGAGGAAAATCTCAAAGGTATCAGCTTCTAAGTTTGCTAAACATCATGGCAGTTCTAGATATGAATCAACGGTTTTATTTAAACAATGTTTGTAAAACTTCAAATTTTAAAAAGGAGCACTCATTCTCATGTACATCCAAGAGACAAAAGACATAAAAAGCTAAAAATCGTGAACACTAGAAGAGCTAAATCCTCAAGTGACTGTTGCTTCTTCCAAATGGTCAAAGTTTTGATTAAGATTTCTCCTTAAGAAGCCATGCTTTCTGTCAAAAGGAACCCAAAAATAGAGATAGAGATGCACAGTCGTTAATATTTATGCAGGATGTATAACACTTCACAACGAATCCAAAAGTAGAGACAGTGTTACCCTTTTCTCTGTTCCCCTCAGCTTGCTTTATTTCGCACCTGCAATAAAACATACCGTAAATGTCTGTTTCTTTTTAAGTGTCATGAATCAAAATAAAATGGAACATTGTTACCTCTGGCCGCCTCTGCGTCAAGACCAACTGGCCTGTGAAGCAGAAAAAAAAAAAAAAAAACAGACAAGAGACAAGTCAAAAGGTGTTAATTTTCTAAAGGGCCAAAAAGTAAAATTAGATTATACACTACCAGTCAAAAGTTTTTGAACAGTAAGATTTTTAATGTTTTTCTAAAGAGTTCTCGTCTGCTCACCAAGCCTGCGTTTATTTGATCCAAAACACAGCAAAAGGAGTAATATTTTGAAATATTTTTACTATTTAAAATAACTGCTTTCTATTTGAATATATTTTAAAATTATAATTTTTATAATTATAATTTATTTCTGTGATCAAAGCAGAATTCTCAGCAACATTACTCCATTCATCAGTGTCACATGATCATTCAGAAATCATTCTAACATGCTAATTTGCTGTTTAAGAATAAAAAAAGAAACATTTAAAACAATTTTTTTTTCAGGATTCATACATTCAAATAATTTTCTTTTTTAGAAATTAATACTTTAGCTAGGATGCTTTAAATTGATCAAAAGTGATGATAAAGACATTTATAATCCAATAAAAAAAAATCCATTTCAGATAAATGCTGTTCTTCTGAACTTTATAATTAATTTAAGAAAAACAAACAAACTACTTAGCGGGTTTCAACATAATAATAAATGTTTTTTTTAAGCAGCATATCAGAATATTAGAATGATTTCTGAAGGATCACGTGACTGGAGTAATGAAGCTAAAAATTCAGCTTTGAAATCACAAGAATAAATTACAATTTAAATATATTCAAATATAAAATGGTTATTTTAAACAGCAAAAATATTTTGAAATTTTACAGTTTTTGCTGTACTGATTGTACGCAGTCATAATTGTGGTAAAACTGTCTGTCGCCAATAGTGTAGCATTGTTTCAAGCACGGATCACACAGAAATCAGTCAAAGCAAGCAGATTTTTGTTGGTCAATGAGGCAAATCGGTTTCGAAATCTGGATGGTGAAATCATTAGATCTAACAAACTCGCTGATCACATGAATTCCTACTGAAATGACTGGATTTTGTCTGCGAAAATGTGACCGCGGCTTACCCTGAATTTTCTTACAAAACAAAATCCATTCGTTTTTTTTTTCGCCACTTACTTTGACTTGTTCCCTTTGCAGCGGCATTTCCGACCTATTGGAAACAAGCGGGAAGTATAATCAAAACCACTGGTGGTTTATTGTAATAATAGAAATTTTTCACAAGCATGTGGTGTTTTAGAGATTTCCTATGTTGCTGTAACACAGAAATTACACATGGATACACAAAAAAAAAAAAACTACAGTCCCTAAACACCCCCTTTGTAGTCTATGTAACATCAGGTCAGCAGGGTTTCTCATTAGTAATTTATGTGTTCTGGAGGGGGTTTCAGAGTAAGAGTGTCAAAGGTTAGACTGGCTGCTTGTCCCTACACTAGTGGAACACCATAAGTCATGGAGCGGTGTTGGGTGTCTTAGAGAGGTTTAAACTTAGAGGTTATGAAAGACATCTTGGCCTGCAACCAGTCCACCCTCAGTAACCGATATTTGTTTATCTGCGTGAGTGGATACATTCTTAGATGAATATCTACAAAATTATTCTATAAGATTGATGGTAAGTAGGTAAGATAACTCTTTCCGAGAGCAGTGCACAGATAGTTTGACACTCACTGACAATGAGGAAGATCCCCATCAAGAAGAGGATCACAGCAAAGATCATACCACCGATCCTCAGAGATTCATAATCTGGAAAGAGGATTCAGAAGAACATGGACAAATGCAAAAATGCTGCATGTTTTCATTTTATTAGAATGCTAAATGACCCCATTTAAATGGAAAACATTTCATACAAGGCTAAAATAGATTTTAAACAAATTTTAAACAAATAAAAGGTTGCATCTGTGGAAAAACTAGGGGTCGACCGATGTGTTTTTCAGGGCGATGCCGATACAGATTACAGTAGACCGATAACTGATATTTTGAACCGATATAAAGAAAGTCAAAAGTTTACATACTCTTTTCAGAATCTGCAAAAGTTGTATTTTACCAAAATAAGAGGGACCATACAAAATGCATGTTTTTTTTATTTAGTACCGACTTGAATACGATATTTCACACAAAGAGGAAATAGTTGAATTTATAAAAATGACCACTTTCAAAAGTTTACATACACTTGACACTTAATAGTGTGTTGTTACTTGATTATCCACAGCTGTTTAGTTGTAGTTGTTCAGTTGTTAAACTGTCCGCTGTTGTTCAGAAAAATCTATGGTCCCACAACTTTTTTTTTTAGCATTTGTGTATTTGAACCCTTTTTAACAATGACTAGGATTTGGAGATCCATTTTTAATCACAACGAGGACAATGAGGGACTCACATGCAACTATTACATAAGGTTCAAACACTCACTGATGCTTCAGAAGGGAGCAAGATGCACTAAGAGGGGAAGGGAGGGGACATTTTTTGAATTGGAAGATCAGGGTAAATTTAACTTATTTTGTCATCTGGGAAACATGCAAGTATCTTCTGTAGCTTTTGAGTTGCATATGAGTCCCTTAGTTGTCCTCAATGTGAAAAGATGGATCTCAAAATCATACATTCATTGTTTTAAAGGGTTCATTATACAAAAATACAGAAAAATAAAATAAAATCAAAGAACTTGTGGGACCTAAAGGATTTTTCTGAAGAACAGCAGGCAGTTTAACTGATCAGGACAATGAAGGGACTCATGAACAACTAAACAACAACAAAAAGGATTATTACTGTGTGGTAACAACAGTATTAAGAAGGTTATGTAATTGTTTGAATTCAACCATTTTCTCTTATGGACTTATATATAAACGTTATATGTGACCTTATTCAGGTCAGGACTAAAAAAAAAAAAACAACAACATGCATTTTGTATGATTTGAGAAAATAATTAACATTTTGTTTATTATTTTGATAAAATAATACACATTTTTCGTATGATTTGATAAAATAATTAACATTTACATACACTGCAAGGTGTATGTAAACATTCAACTTCAGTTGTATATGTCTGCTGTAAGAAATGAAAATTAATGTCAAAATTACAAATAACAAGGGCCCTGACAAAAACAAATGCTTTTAAATTATTTTATTGGCAAATCGGTTTGAAAATGACTGATACTGATAATGTTTAATATCTGCACCCTGATCGGCCAGGCCGATAATCGGTTGACCCCTAGGAAAAACAATACACAAATTACAGATTTGCACATACAAAACAGCCCTTTTGTAGCAGGTGCACATGCAATCTGTAGACTTACTATTACTAATATTTTAGCTCATTGGTTAAACCTTAAACTTTTTAAGGTTTAAAATTGGTTAAACCTTAAACTAGTGTATAGCACTATTGTAGTTTCACATAACAAATTTGAACTAAAAATCTGATCTAAATTTGACAGATTCTAGTTCTATAGATTCCATTTGGTCCTGCTGACAAGTGTTACGGCCAACACAACATGCACAAACAATCTACGAAGCATAATGAAAAAAGCTAAAGAATGGCTTTCCTGAGACAGACTGGAACCACTAAACTGCCATGTTTACTTAGTACTTTGCTTTCTAAGTAGGGCTCTGCATTGTACTTTTAATTGTGAATGTGACAGATGATATATAATCCAAGTACGGCCAATAAACATCAAATCAAAAGTAATTTTGGGAAATTCTGGGGTAGACATCAGATTTTTACTTATGTGTTTTACAGAAGCTTGGTCCCAGGGTGAATATTTTCCATCTATTTTGGAAAAAACAGAAGGGGAAACGCAAATCTTTCTGACTTCCCAGATGTTTCCTGAGGAGGGTGATGCACTTTGGCCTTGAAAGCCCTTCTTAATACAACAGTGCTCAGCACACCATGGGAAACATTAGTGTGCAGCTGTAACCCCGATTATAAAATGACTACTCTCACAATACACTGAGAAACTCAAATGTCTGAGTAATAGCTATGTTTTGCATACTAGCATGTTTCCCTTTCAGCTTTATGAAGTCAACCAAGAGATTTCCTTAATCCATATAAGTATGTATACTGCCTAAGCAGCTATAGCCCATCTGTACTCACCATAATGAAATGGCTTGTCGTATTCTGGTGGGAGAAAAAAAATGAAATGTCTAAAGTCAAAACTCTGTAAAGCCGTTTAAAAAATAAATAAAAATACTGGTAGCAATCAAAACGTTAAGAGAATTTAAGATGAAACAAGAAAATATATTCTCTCTACATATCTGCAAGCCATTTCTTAAAAATACAAAATGCTATTGACAAATTGATACCATACGGAATGTACTTTAAGAGGATAAAAGCTTTCCGACTGGTGACTCCATAAACATTTGTGGACACCTGCTGTGAACTAAAAGCTTATATTGTCAAACATATGCTGTTTTAATGCACACAACATTAAATCTTGTCTGGCCTGGCTAAAAACACTGTTAATAAGCCAATAAGACGTTCAGTTAATGTAAAATTGATTCTAGGCCAAAAGACACTTACCATGGATTTCATCCATCTGGGAAGCTGAGGAAGAGAAAGAGTGTTACAATTTAAATCTAACCAAGCAAAAATGTCAAGTTTAAGCCAGCCACAATATTACAGACAGTGCAATACTACATATTAAGTGCAGTTGAATACAGAACTTGCAGTGATTTCTAAACTACTTAAAGAGATAGTTCACCCAAAAATGTAAATTCTGTCATTAATTACTCACCCTCGTGTCATTCCAAACCCATAAGACCTTCGTTCATCTTCGGAACACAAATTAAGGTATTTTGGATGAAATCCGAGAGCTTTCTGACCCTGAATAGACAGCAATGCAATCTTCACAGTTCAGAAATCTCTCAGATTTCATCAAAAATATCTTAATTTATATTCTGAAGATAAACGAAGATCTTACAGGTTTGGAACAGCATAAGGGCGAGAATTCTTATTTTTGGATGAACTATCCCTTTAATATAAACCTGGCACCTATATATTCTAGTGCACTACAATGTTAATGAACACCATTTCAACAATACAGCCATAACAAGCTGAAACACAACAACATGCTCAAAAAGCATGTGCACAAAGCATGGAAGACACAAAAGAAATGCTCACACTGTGAAAAGCGTCTTTTCATTAATCCAGATCAACTTAAAATGTACTTTAAAAGCTCAACGATGAGATTTATATTACACAGGAAGGTTATTTTAGGAACTCCTCTTAAAAGAACAAAACATTAATTCGAATATTTTGACAAGTTCTTTTCAAAGACTTATTAGTATTAAACAGACATTTGGCAGAAATGTTACTTTAGAGCTTCAGTGGAATGATAATAGACCTACATGTTTTTAAAGAGTCTTTTCAGAGGGGCTGCTCTCTGTAAACAAGAATGTTGAAGGCATCGCTCCAAATCTCCCATTAAACATTATGAATGGTCTGACTGTAAGACTTTGGTTATCCATAATGATCTCTCGCTCTCTCTCTCTCCCTCTATTCCTTTCAAAAACAATGGACAAAGCATTGATGCAAACACTTTAACATTCCTGTGTACAAAAACGTCTAATGCTGCTCATGTACGAATTTATGTGGGCAGTATTTACATCCGTGCACACTGGCCAGTCCGACAGTGCTGGAACGTTTTAATGGTGTATTCAAATGTTTGTGTTGGCAACAACACGCAAACAAAGAGTCTGAGAATGCAGCTATTCCCCCAGAAATCCAACGGATCAGCTAGATTTACAGTACTGAAACTTTGACAAAGTAGACAAATCTCAACAGAAAACATTTCTAAGGTCAATAAATCTTAAGTCTCATCCTGTCAAAACTTCCTTCAAATGGAGTCGCAGAACTGCTTGTACCCAAGGTTAGGTACAACATGAGCTGCACTGGCACACTTGAAAAAGTCTCAACCCTCGTGGTGTGAGAGTAGTGTTACTTTCAGAAAAACGCTTCAGGGGAAGGTGTAATCGTAAGCAGAAATGAGGCACGGTGGAACCGTTTGAGAGAATTTGCCAAAACCACGCAAAGCCAAAACTGCACCATCTGCTCCACTATTTCAGAAAAGCAGTCAAGTGCAACGGCAGTCAAATTTTATTAAACAATAACAAACAGAAAAGGCCTCGATACAAAGCAACGCCAAACTGAAGCACAAAAAAACTTGAAATTCAGCTTTTTTGCAATCACTCACATTGCAATCCCTCCAACGCTCTACACACTTACCTGGCATTTCCCTGCCAAAAGCTGATCCTGCATGCATACACATATACCGTTAATCTCTAAAGGAGAGTCTGTGCAGGATAAACACTTAATTTGTGTCCTAATTACATTCTTGAACAAGAGTATAGTTGAAAAGGTAACAAAAAACAAAAACGAAGCACTTACCCAAAGCTGGAGCGAAGCAGGACAAAAGCACTGCAGCAATGCAAAGTTCCATCTTGTCTGTAAAAACAAGTGAGTGTGAGACACTGGGCTGTCTTCAATCCCTGCAAAATTCCACACGCATACTTCAGTTCTTCTGGGAAGGTTTAGAAACCTGACTAATGAAGTCTCACTTCCCTTATAGTACTGACAAATCTCTTGAACTATGAATTGAAGAACAAGTTCTGATAGCTGTGGGTGACTTTTTTGGAAGACATCAAGTGCTTTTTTTTTTATTATGTTTAAATAAGAAATTGACAGAAAAGCAGAGCTGCACTAAAAGGATCTCTTTCAGCTCCCCAGCATGTTTTTCCTCTCCTGTTGCTAAGAATGGCAAAAGGGCTCTATTTTTGGAGGACCACCTCAAAACGGTGGGATAAGGAGCCCGAGGGACATGGATGTGGGGTGTGGTATTTCAGATGATATTTGGTAAGTGGCATACAGGGTGTTTTAGCAGTAACTCAAACACATAACGGATACCTTGCATCGCAAAACCCAACTTAAATGCATTGTTTAATCAGATATTGATCGCTTGGGGACTTAAGGTTGTCTCTAAAGAACTCAATTGTGTACAAAAAGACCACAGTTGTTGCACAGATGTATAAATGAAAGATTTCTCCACAGGATACATATTGAGGAGGAGTCCCATATATGCCCTTTTATAATTCTGGCACTATACAGAAACCCCCTCCCCCCATTTAACCCACTTCCGTGAGATTTCAGCGAATTGCTTGGCATCTCAGCTTCTTTCGCCCCATAATCATAACTAAATCTCATGCTACAGTAAACCCTATGGCTACGCGGTTAAAAACGTAAAACGTAGTGTGCAAAACAACTCTCAAGGAGCAGTAATGTGATATAGATGGTCACGTGGTCCAGCTGCCGATATAATCAAGTCTGCATTCTTGCAAATGTTAAACAAAGAGGAAACAGCAAACCTAAAAAAATGCATTCAGGGCTGCACATGATAATCACATGTTTTTGTATAGATTGACTGGAACAGCAAATCTCATTGCAAAAAGCATTTATAAAAAGCCATGTGGTAGTTATGCAAGAAATCTTACGTTAACATAAGTGATAGCTGATTTAACTTTAAAAACAATAACAAAAATGCAAAGCGCGTCAAAGTCTTACCAGCTCGATACTGCTCAACACCAAAGAATCCGGTTTTAAGGAATCCCTGAGGCAAATCACAAGCAACCTCTCGACGACACAGTATAGGCAATTACACAAAAATTCTATGGAATTTGTTGAATGGTGATTAAAGTCTAATGTTTTCTTCAAACAGCGTTATTCCTTAAACTGTGAGATGCACGTAGGCATAGTTGTGGACATGACACGTAGTAGGCTACATGTAAATATTTTCTGAGGTTCGAACGCGCGCCTGTGTAGCGGAGCTTGACTCCTCCCCAGATCAGCTTTGCTTTATACCGTAGACCTCTGACCCAGAAGGTGGAGGCAGGCAAGGAATCGACCTTTAAAAGGAATTTCGATGGGAAATATTCAGGGCGCAATCTCTTGAGGTTTTCATCGCGCAACCATCACAGAGACGCCTATTTAATACGCGTTTTCATGTAAAAGATGTATGTTATTTACTGAGGCGTTTGCTCATGTGCCATAGGTTGCATAACGTTATTTAATAAACATTTAAAACATGTTCTTAAGGCGTTTATGATTTGGAATGTAGGTGAAACTGCATTTTTTTTTTTTTGCATGTACGGGTGTTTATCAGATGCCTAATTTAAATCAAATGCAGTTCTTTAACGGACATTTTAAGGATGTAGCCCTATGTGCTGGCTATATTTGGCGTTTAACATGAACTACCTTAAAAGACTAAACATAAACTTGTAAACTATGAATAAAATGATACATAATGTCTTTGGGTGTTGTCCGAAAATCCTGAAGCAAAGCGCGCCAGCGAACTACTGTTGCTATAGTTATACCAGATATTGGACGCGATTTTTATTAGCTGAAAATGCGCGTTCAGGCTTGTGTAATTAACTTTAACAAAAAAGTCCCAAAAACATGCATTTACACCCATCAACCATTTGACTTTTGGATTTGACTTTTTGTTTACGAGTTCTTTAAGAACGTAAAAGTCCATTACTTTCAATGGCCATTCCTACTGGAGGGACCTCACATTTCTATATTTCTGTAGTCATATTCCGAAGGTAAAACGCAACGTAGCCTAAATAATAGATTTAGAGATCTTGATTGCCTGAAAGACAAACGCCGATAATTGTGTGTTGGCTGTTTACAAGCCTCTCCCGAGATTCCACAAATTCCACAGATAGTGTTTTTGCACAATACTCAAGGGCTTAAACAAAATAAAGGGAGTGATTGAAACATTTGTATTTGGGAGTATGGTTGCACTGCACCACGCATTAGTCGCATTTTGACTAATGAGTATGTTTTCACCTCTCATCTTATTTTAAACCACTGATTTTTTTTGTCGACACATTGGTGCCGTTGTGTTTTTACTTAACACATTTAAGGAAAAAAAAGGTTAAACAAATGTTCATTTAAATAATCAACGTTTATTTTCTTACTTGTGCAAAATCAGTCTGTTGATATACGGTGATGCTCGTGGGGGCGCCGTTCAACAAAAGCGAGTCTGTGACAGAATACTGGCAAAAATAATTAATGTACTTACACTTTTCTAACACTGAGGTGCAGCAAAACACCCGATAGGATGTCTTCCCTTTTTAACGACTGTGTACAGCCTTGTGGGTACAGTAAAACCTACAAGCAAAACAAGTGTTGTACTAAATAGTAGGGGAGAGTGGGGTAAGTTGACCCACCCACTGTATCTTGGCAGCTGTACACTTTTACTGTCTTGTGATCATGTACTTTAGAATCACACATTATTTCTGCCAGACTGTGAAAAGGAGAGACACATGGGAGGAGTGGAAGGCACCCATTTACTTTAAAAACAGTTTTGGGCTTGTCAAAGTAAAATTTTAGCATAACAAATGTAATAGTCATTACATCAAAGCAAATTTATCCAGGTCTAAAAATATTTCTAACATATAAAACCATGCAAAACATTTAGCTACATATTAGCCTGAATTGGTAAGTTAGCTAGTTTTTCTTTTTCAAAATGCCATCTATGGGGCAAAGTGAGCCAAAATGCTGTAGGGGAAGCTGACCCAGCACTTTACCTTATCCCACCATAAGGCACTGAAGTCAAGTTACATCTCTTAAGTATAAATTGGTATTTTAAAGTAGTGTACAAGTGCACCAAAATCCTTCTCCGAGGACCAGAAGTGGCTTTTCACCACATTATAATATATCTTTTCACCTGTAGTCCCTAATAGTCTGTTCTACTTTAATCTTTTGTCTAAAATGTTTATTAGTTCCAGTGATAATTATTCCTTTATTCTAGTTTCTTTATTTAATTTTACTCAACTCTGTTTAGTCTATTTTTTTTTTTTTTTTTTTTGGACTGTTAAAACTTGTGTTCAACATTGTTTCAGAAATGCAAAAAATTAAAGACTGAAAATGAAACTTCATTTGTTTGGTTTTATTTTGTTTAAGTTAGCTTTAAGAAAAGAACTACTGTTTGTAAAATTAATTTTTATTTTTATTTTTGTTAAAAGAGGTAAATAATCTTTAAAATTTCATAGGGGTTTGAATCAGATTCAGTCAGATAGTCAGTTTAAACCCAGATGGTTCTTCTTACCCCTAAAATGGGGTAAGTTGAGCCACAAGAACACTTTTTTTTTTTTTTTTTAAATAAGAAGCCATATTTTTAGAATATCCTTAAATATCTTTAGATACTTTGATTGTACCTCTGCCTCACTTTCACTTATTTTGAGGACCACATAAGTAAAAAAAAAAAAAAATGGTTCATCTTACCCCACTCTCCCCTATGTAGCTCCAGCCAAACAGTGCAGTGAACTGAAATGGAATAGGTAACCAAAAGAAAAAAATAAACATTTTAAAGATTTCAAACACTTTAATTGATTATTTACATAGAATATTTTCGTTTTATTCTTCAGTAATTGAGTGTTGCGCTAGCTGATGTGGCAGTCGTCTTCAACTTATATCTACATCCAGAAACACTCTAAAAAGTAATTTTTCGAAGTTGTCAATAAAACAGCTTATTAGAGTACATTTTACAGGATAAAACTATTTCAGCATTTCTACTAAATTTAATTTATACACATTTTTAAAGGGGAAGTTCACTTCCCAAACTAAAATTTCCTGCTAATTTACTCACCCAATGTCAACCGAGTTATTCATATGTGTCTTTCTTCAGTTAAAAAGAAATTAATTCTTCCAGGATTCAACTCCATATAGTGGACTTCAATGGGGATCAGTGGGTTGAAGGTTAAAGGTCCAAATTGCAAAAAATATTACCCATCTTTTATTTACATTTGAACAAAAAGTGGCATGTCCAAAATTATTCATACCCTTCTTAATAATCAATAGAAAAGCCTTTATTGGCTATTGCAGCAATCAAATGCTTCCTATAATTGCTGACCAGCTTTTTGCATGTCTCCACTGGTATTTTTGCCCATTCATCTTTAGCGATGAGCTCCAACTCTTTCAGATTGGAGGGTCTCCCTGCCATCACCCTGATCTTTAGCTCCCTCCTTTGTCTTAGCCATGTCTGTCCACAAACCAACAGCAGAGAGCTTCTGTTTTTCGCCTGTTGAGTTGATTAAAACAGCTGTTCCCAAATGAATCAGGGTAATTTGGATGCTTTAGAACAGCATGGACTATTTGGAATGGTATAGAACTTTGGATTTTCCCATAGACTGTGACAGTTTCCAAAGGGTATAAATAATTTTGGACATGACACTTTTTGTTCAAATGTAAATAAAAGCTGAGAAATATTTTTTTCCACAATGATGCCTCTTTTGAGAGAAGCCGGTGTAATTTCTGGTAAAAAAACTAAAAAAAAAAAAAACTTGCTAGTTGAAAAGTCAGAATTTGCCAGGGGTATGAATAATTTCGGGCTTGACTGTAATTAATATATATATATATATATATATATATATATATATATACACACACAATTGAAGTCTACTATATGGAGAAAAATATATGAAAAAACAAACATCTTTAAAGACATGGGGGTTACTCACCCCCATGTCCTCTCCTTTAAGTGAATAAATATGTTTGAAAGCTCTTTTATTACAAGTTCCACACTTCAGTTCTAATTTGTTTTTAGAATGCAGGACGGAGGTCAGTGTCAACAGCGTCTCGCTCCAGAAATAGGCCGTGACGTCAGAGTGTGAAACAAGCAGGTGTGCCCTTGGCAGATGCTGGGTCATTGTTATAGCAGCCTTTTGTATGAGTCTTTGGTAATGTGTCACAGGTGAGGCTGCTGGAAATGACTTTCCATCTCATCCCAATGTCAAGGTCCACTGGAGTGAGATGGAAAGCAAAACAAAAGCATTTCGATTGCCATTTACAATTTACAAAACTGCTCAGCTATTGCAAAGGGGAGAACACTGCATACAAAAAAACAACTATGTGATTACTATTCAGATTTCAATAGACACTGATGGTTAAAATTCAAAAACTAAAATATGAAGCAGACATCATGCAATGATCTGCATTTATTATGATATGTGACAAAACATGTTAAATTGTACTCCAGTCACCCTCTGTCCCGAAGACCAGAGAGTGCAGACTGACGTAATGCTTCAGTTTAAGGAAAAGCAGAACTCGGATACATATGTGCAGTGACCAGAAGTAAAAGGAACTTATGTAACCCAACTCTGAGATGCAAAGCAGACGCATTACTGCTCCATGGACACATTCCCTAAAGACATTTTCACTTTATGACGAATAGTCATTTACATACAAGCGAACAAATATGGTAAAACCCTGGTCTTTTACCAATGAAAACACACACACACACACACACACACACACACACACACACACACACACACACACACACACACACACACACAGGCATGTTAGTTCACCCTATTTAACATGAAGAACATTCTCTCTTGTACACAAAATGTGTCAAAAATATCAAACATATACAGGAAATATCAAACTGAACCAGTTATTTTTTATATAAAAAAAATGATCAAAACCATAATGCTATGACTGAATGCAAACATCACTGAATAATAATAATAATTATTATTATTATTATTATTATTATTATTATTATTATTAGTAGTAGTAGTAGTAGTAGTATTTATTATAAATAATCAAACAACAACATCATTATTATTAATTAATTAAACTTTATTTATTAATAAAGTATTTATACAACCATGTAATAAACTAAACAGTAGAGCAGTAATACAATAAGAAATTATTATTAAATACATTTAAATATACATTTTAAACAATGATGATAAATTCTAAAACATCTATTACAATTATTTAAATATTAAAAAGTATTAAACTGAATTATGAAATTTATTTAAATACATTTAAATATAAATTTTAAACAATGATGATAAATTCTAAACAAACCTATTACAATTTTTGAAATATTAATAAACTATAAGTATTAATAAACTGAATTATGTATTTAAATACATGCATAAAATAAAATACAATTTATAAATTTTAAATAGTATTAATAATAAAATGAAGTTATTTAATATACATTTACATACATTTATAAAGAATGAATATTTTATTTTTTATTTGTTATTATTTATAAATGTATTAAATATACATTTAATAAATGTTATTACTACCCCTTTTTATTTTATTAAATTAATAATTGTAAGTCTATATTTTATTTATTATTATTTACTAATCATAATTCAGTTTATTAACACTTTAATAATTTCTAAGTTACATTTGTTTATAATATTAATAATAATAATAATGTATATTTAAGTATATATTTAATAATAATAATAATAATAATAATAATAATAATAAACAATTATATTTTATTACAACTACTTCTATTTTGTTTATTACATCAATCATTGTAATAGTTGATTTTTTTAATTTATATTATTTTTTAAACAATTTTAGATTTTTCCATTACTTTTACCATTTAGTTTATTTACATGAATAATTTTAATAGTTATATTTATAATATTTAGGATTGTTATTTATATTTTGTTATCATTATTAAATATTTCTTAAATTACTAAATTAAATAAAATTCTAACATTGTTTACATGAATAATTGTAATAGTTGTTTAAAATATTATAATTAAGTCATATTATAAATGAACAAATAAACTAATTATTAATGCAATAAACAAAATAGCAGTAATATTGAATAAAATATAATCAAGAAATTACAAATATATTTAATAATAGTAATTATAATAATAAATAATAATAATAAAATATTATAAGTAACAATTATTAAATGTATATTTAAATATATTTGTAATAATTTGATTATATTTATTACTACTGCCTCTATTTTATTACATTAATAATTGTAGTAGTTTGTTCATTTATAATATTTATGACTGTTATTATTTATATTTTATTATGTAAACTTAAACTTATTTAATCATATTTTATTACTACTACTACTACTACTACTACTACTATTATTTGTTCATTACAATAATTATAATAGTTGATTTGTTCAATTGTAAAAAATTATGATTATTTATTATTATTATTATTATTAATGATAAAAATGTAAACCCTTACTATATTTTAATGATAATTTCTTAATTATATTTTATTACTAATACTTCTACTTTATTTCTTACAATAATTATAATAGTTGATTAGTTTAATTGTAATTATTATTATTATTATTATTATTATTATATGTTGTTAACATACTTGGTTTGTAGGGCTCTAGATGGTGTAACCCTCAAATCCTTAGAGTATTCTTAGAGCCTCTTCTGGGAAATTGCTGCCTGCATCCTTCCAAAACGTCTGAATTATTGAACAAATCCACAAGACCTTAAAGCGACATGAGGCATTCAGAGACCCTTAGGCAGCAGAGAAGCCAAAGTACAGAATGAATATTTCACTGAGCTCTGAAACCAGCATAAATCCCATCTCCACTTTGACAAGAACTGTTGGCAGCAGACGTAGATCCCTCTCAATCTGAAAACCACAAAGCAACAAAAAAAAAAAAAAAAATCCATGCAGATCAGATACAATTTGGTTATCACACATGACGTTACAGAAATCAGACTTTTGAATGGATGGCTTTGATATCAGAAGTGGTGGGGAACAGTTTTCAGGGTTAAAAGAAAATTAAACTCCGATTTTCTTTGTGTGGGTGAGGATTTCATAATCTGAAGCAAGGATAATTATAAGCCTGTGCAGAAATTTACAGATGCGAGATGGAGGTGGTCAGCTGTGCTCAGTTTGGCAAATGTCAGCGCTCTTACATAACCCACCTTACATAAATACTCAGTATTGTTTCTATTATGAGTCTTGAGATTAACACATTAGGAGGGCCAGTTGATTAATGGTGTTTCTGCATCCTGCATTAATCAAATTAGAGGAGACATCTTTCAGAACACATTTAAAATTAGCCTGGTCAGGCATTACAAAACAGGCTGTTCATGAAATAATTCTCACGAAGAAGAGTGCTGACGTGAGATTAATGTAAACAGCCCACAGTGAACACCCGACTTCGACCCTTTTGAACTGCATAATTATTTTATGTTCAAGTGTATGTAAGAAATTGGAAGCAAGCAGAGTACTGCTGTTTCTAAAGCATGCAGTGCCATTTGAGGATTGTACAACCAAAAAGCTTTTTAATGGTCCTGGTACATACAGAAGAACTGGAACGGCTTCCTATGGAGTTATGAATATCACAGCGTGCATATTCTCATGTCTGGTGTAGAAAAATCAAACACTTTACTTAGAACAAATAGAAATCTATACTAGTTTGTCTATTAAATATGTATCAAAAAGTCATCTTGACTAGCTTTTATCCTATGAATCAATTCATATATCAAAAGCTGACTACATATAATTAAAACATCTAAGAGATTTATTGTAAGGACTTCTTAAATGTTGGCTTTACATAAATCTGTGGAGCTCTGTTTTTAGGCACATCTCAAAATCTCTGCTTCCATTTTTAAAACCTTATTGACAAGTTTAATTCTGGTCCCTATGGAGAAGTGCTCATGAACTCGATATTGTGGCCTTGAAATGGAAACAGACTGTTTTTGTTTTTTTGAGGAAGTGAATCCACCATCTGTGTTGGAGTGCTGTGACATTTATTAAAGAGAAGAAAGGAAAAACACAGTAGCTCTGGTGGCTTCTGGACATTAAACATGCTGACACTGCAGAGAAATGTCTGCAACTATATGACAAATACATCAGTATAGCACACTGCAAATTGGTGAGTTGTTTTTGTTTCCTTCTTGTTGGACTGCAAGAAACAGCTTAGCATATCATTTCATATTCTCTCATTTAGACTGTGAAACAGTTTGATGTAATGCTTCTTGCTAAAGATACAGATTTTTATGCTTTATGCATATATAGACACTTCGAAAGTTGGTAGTTTAGTAAGATTTTTAAAAAGAAATTACTCAACAAAGACACATTAATTTGATTAAATGTGACAGTAAAGGCATATGTTACAAACTTCAGGTCCTTCTCAAATTAGCATATTGTGATAAAGTTCATTATTTTCTGTAATGTACTGATAAACATTAGACTTTCATATATTTTAGATTCATTACACACAACTGAAGTAGTTCAAGCCTTTTATTGTTTTAATATTGATGATTTTGGCATACAGCTCATGAAAACCCAAAATTCTCAAAAAATTAGCATATTTCATCCAACCAATAAAAGAAAAGTGTTAATAAAAAAAAAATCAACCTTCAAATAATTATGTTCAGTTATGCACTCAATACTTGGTCAGGAATCCTTTTGCAGAAATGACTGCTTCAATGCGGCGTGGCATGGAGGCAATCAGCCTGTGGCACTGCTGAGGTGTTATGGAGGCCCAGGATGCTTCGATAGCGGCCTTAAGCTCATCCAGAGTGTTGGGTCTTGCGTCTCTCAACTTTCTCTTCACAATATCCCACAGATTCTCTATGAGGTTCAGGTCAGGAGAGTTGGCAGGCCAATAGAGCACAGTAATGCCATGGTCAGTAAACCATTTACCAGTGATTTTGGCACTGTGAGCAGGTGCCAGGTCGTGCTGAAAAATGAAATCTTCATCTCCATAAAGCTTTTCAGCAGATGGAAGCATAAAGTGCTCCAAAATCTCCTGATAGCTAGCTGCATTGACCCTGCCCTTGATAAAACACAGTGGACCAACACCAGCAGCTGACATGGCACCCCAGACCATCACTGACTGTGGGTACTTGACACTGGACTTCAGGCATTTTGGCATTTCCCTCTCCCCAGTCTTCCTCCAGACTCTGGCACCTTGATTTCCGAATGACATGCAAAATTTGCTTTCATCCGAAAAAAGTACTTTGGACCACTGAGCAACAGTCCAGTGCTGCTTCTCTGTAGCCCTGCCGCTGTTTCTGGTTCAAAAGTGGCTTGACCTGGGGAATGCGGCACCTGTAGCCCATTTCCTGCACACGCCTGTACACGGTGGCTCTGGATGTTTCTACTCCAGACTCAGTCCACTGCTTCCGCAGGTCCCCCAAGGTCTGGAATTTGTCCTTCTCCACAATCTTCCTCAGGGTCCGGTCACCTCTTCTCGTTGTGCAGCGTTTTCTGCCACACTTTTTCCTTCCCACAGACTTCCCACTGAGGTGCCTTGATACAGCACTCTGGGAACAGCCTATTCGTTCAGAAATTTCTTTCTGTGTCTTACCCTCTTGCTTGAGGGTGTCAATGAGTACGTTTACATGGACAACAATACTCCGATTTTAACGCGATTAAGACAATACTCTGATTAAGAAGCAACCATGTAAACTGATATTTTTGATTAATTTAATCCGACTAAAGTCATAATCGGAGTAAACACAAATCGAATTAAGACAGGTGGAGTATTCCTATTTTAGTCGCATTATGGAAGACATGTACACACCTTAATCACACTATTCCCCTTGTGTAGGACTTTTCACCAGAGGATACACACTAATGCTGCGTTCCAGACAGGTTTTTGAGCTCGTAAATCACGTCTTCAAACCACGACTCAGGACTTTGTAGCACTTTCACGGGTAGAAGTTTGGAAAAACACGGGTTTCCTGGAACGCGGCATAACGCTCTCAGTTGGTCGCACGTGCATATGCTTTGGTTTCATTTTTATTTATAAATTTTTTTGCTACAACATGGGATTAATCAATGCTCATTTCTGATAAATAGTTTGTCTGTTATCATAATTTACAGTTTTATGGAAACGTATTTAACATTCAACCCGTTCTTTTTCATTAGTAGTTGTGATTTTAATTTTGTGAACGGGATTTCCGCTATTGGAACGTCTTAGGATGCTTTTCACTTTTACTTTTACGAATTCATGATCTTTTGCTTACATATAGGCTACACCTATCAATTTTAAGATTAAAACAAATTCTTAAAAGATGGATTTGTTATTTTTAATTAAACAGCATAACAACAATCAAATAAAACTAGCTTATATAGCATTTATTAACAAAAACTAATAAGACGAGGCATGGACTCCATCACATGCTGTGTTATATGCCGACTAAACCATTTATTACAGGGCGCACAATCAAATTAATTAATAAAAAACAAATAAATAAAAGAAAGCCTCCAAGGCGTAATGTGACGTAAACGGCAAAGATAACAGGGTTTTCAAAATGAAAACAAACAAAAAAAGTCAAACTAAACTGGCTTTCGGTGACTGTGCTTGCGTGTGATTTTTTTCCTAAAAACTGTCTGGCTCTGAAACGCTCGCTTTATGGAGCAGACGCTTTGGAGCAGCACAGCATGCACAAAAATGTGTTGCATATGTCCACAGCCACTTCAAGCTTTTGTCAAATTAAAACCGAAACATCCAAAAGTCTATAACGAAGATGAACTGATAGCGTCGCGTGTGGACCCAATGATGTGTGTCATTAATCGATCTATGTACTAACATGTAAAACGGGAACATGAAAGGAATATTCTAAAAGCAACTCGTGTAAACAGCTTAATCATATTATTGTCTTATTCAGAATAAGGTCATTAATTAGATTACTGGTGTCCATGTAAACGTAGTCAATGATGGCCTTCTGGACAGCAGTCAGGTCGGCAGTCTTACCCATGATTGCGGTTTTGAGTAATGAACCAGGCTGGGAGTTTTTAAAAGCCTCAGGAATCTTTTGCAGGTGTTTAGAGTTAATTAGTTGATTCAGATGATTAGGTTAATAGCTCGTTTAAAGAACCTTTTCATGATATGCTAATTTGAGATTTTTTTTTTGAGGAATTTTGGGTTTTCATGAGCTGTATGCCAAAATCATCAATATTAAAACAATAAAAGGCTTGAACTACTTCAGTTGTGTGTAATGAATCTAAAATATATGGAAGTCTAATGTTTATCAGTACATTACAGAAAATAATGAACTTTATCACAATATGCTAATTTTTTGAGAAGGACCTGTATTTTTAATATAAATACTGTACTTTTGAACTTTAAATTCAAAGAATGAAAAAAACAGCTCAACTCTTTTTAACATTTACAATAATAAATGTGACCCTGAACCACAAAACCAGTCATAAGTGTCATTTCTTTAATTGAGATGTATACATTTTTTTTTTAATCTGAATAAATAAGCTTTCCATTGATGTATGGTTTGTTGGGATACGACAATATTTGGCTGAGATAACTATTTTTCAGAAATATCAAAATACTGAGAAAATCACCTTTAAATTAATCCAAATTAAGTTCTTAGCCATGCATATTACTAATAAAAATTAAGTTTTGATACATTTACGGTAGGAAATTTACATGACTCTGCATCGATTCTGAGATTTTCCAACTGCGTCACGATTCTCTTTTGAACAGACTGAGTTTAGCTTTGAACAGCAGATGACACTGCATGCTTTAGAAACAGCCGTACTCTGCTTACTTCCTATTCCTTACACACACACTTGAACCTAAAATAATAGTTATGTTTAAAAAGGTTAAAGTGAATTACAAGGGTGTTCACAGTGGACTGTTTACATAAATCCTGCGTCATTAAAACATTCTGAGCCAAGTTGCAATTACACGACTCTGCCGAACACACTCTTCAGTGACCCAAATTGTGTCATCAGTATAGTACACGCATACTGCACATGTGCAATGAATTTGTTTTGCTGTAATCAGTTGTTCCACATGGTGGCAACACTGTCCCGGCCATTATTTCACAGTAGAAAACAAAACTAATGAGACGGAACAATAACAAAATGAGATTGCAACAACAGACAGTCGTGTTTACAAGCACTTCTGAGCAAGAGGGAATGGGATGGCCCAGCCTTTTTTTTTTTTTTTTTAAAGAGAAAAAATTGTTATTGGTCAAAAATTATAGGGGAAAATAGAGCAGACACAAAACATGGATAAACTTTTCAAGAGCGCATGTGCGGTCGACACATCAAATGGAGCACACTTTAAAAGGCTATGCATTTGACTGCAAGCATACACTAGCACACGCATACAAAAACAAAGTATACTTTGTGTGGTTAAAAACTAGATTAGAGGGCCATCTACTGTTAAAAACTAAGCTTAGAATCCATTCTACAGAGAATCGTGAAAATCTCAAAATCTTATCCACGATTCGTGATGCAATTTATCAAGGCTTCTTGAACCATTGTGAAGAATTTACATTGTGAATGTGCACCATTTCCTTTTTCGATTTAATAATTGGAGCGTTCGACAAACAGAGAAATTATTCCCTGATCACGGGGAACATTCACATAAACCGTGATTACTACACTAGTGTTTAAACAAATTTGCCCTGTCCAAATACCGAACTTGTGATCTAGGCCACTTAAAGGATTAGTTCAATTTCAATACTCACCCCCTTGTCGTCAAAAATGTTTATGTCTATTTTTCCTCAGTCGTAAAGAAATTTTTTTTTTTTGGAGGATAACATTTCAGGATTTCTCTCCATATAATGGATATGTTTGGCGCCCTGAAGTTCGAACTTCCAAAATGCCGTTTAAATGCAGCTTTAGAAGGCTCTAAACGATCCCAGCCGAGGAAGGATGGATCTTATCTAGCGAAACGATCAGTTATTTTCTAAACAAATTGACAATTTATATACTTTTTAACCTCAAATGCTCGTCTTGTCTCATCTCTGCCCAGCGCATGTGTAGTCAGTATAATCCGGGTCAATGCAATTAGGGTATGTCGAAAAACTCCCATCTCGTTTATGTCTTCAAAGTCAAAATCGTCCTACAATGCTGTTTTTCCTTTTTTTTTGTAAAGGGCGTTTGAGTTTCTTTGTATGTTCAGTTTGTAAACACTGTGTCGGTACTTTTGCAGCGATCTAAGGCGATTTTGAAGTTAGGGAGGAAAACGATATGGGAGTTTTTCGACATACCCCAAATGTATTGACCCGGACTACACAGACTGCACATGCACTGTGCAAAGACAAGACAAGATGAGCATTTGAGGTTAAAAAGTATATAAATTGTCTATTTGTTTTGAAAATAACTGATCGTTTCATCAGATAAGATGCTTCTTCCTCGGCTAGGATAGTTTAAAGCCTTTTGAAGCTGCATTTAAACTGCATTTTGGAAGTTCAAACTTCGGGGCGCCAAACATATCCATTATATGGAGAGAAATCCTGAAATGTTTTCCAAAAAACTTTCTTTACGACTGACGAAAGAAAGACATGAACATCTTGGATGACAAGGGGATGAGTACATTATCTGTAAATTGTTATGAAAGTGAACTAATCCTTTAATACACACTAAATCCTCTGGAGCGTGTTGTGTTCTGAAAAAAAAAAAAAAAAAAAGGTTGTGAGACTTTATGCCAACATCTTGTGAGAGATCAGGGAACCTTTCCAGTTTAAGTTAAATATTAATAATTAGATATTACATAATTTGGCAGTATACAAAGATGAGTATACTTTATTTTGCATAACATTTGCAACTGTTTTTTGTCACTTAGCCTAATTAGAAGCACAACAAATTAAATAGTGTCCTCTGTTATAGGGACTACTGAACAGACATTTAGAAGTTAAAATGCAAAGGATACAAAAAAATCCATACAAACCAAACTCTGTATATATTATAAAGTTATATGAAAACATTTGTAGCATATCAAATGAGTTTTATATTAGACTACTTTGACACTTTTTGGTAATTTCTGAATCCCAAAATGCATTGCTTGATTATTGTACGTTTTCACAGTATATGCAAATAAGCAGTGTGAACAAAATACTTAACCTCTTCTTTTGTGTTCCACAGAAGTCAGTCAGTAATACAAGTTCAGAACAACATGAGGGTGAGTAAATTTACACTTACAATTTACACTTTTTAGGTGAACATCCAGAAAGTCTTTAGTATCGCTACCTGTAATATTGCAATCAACAGCTTTAAAGGAAACACAAGTTGGTATGATTCTTTAGGTTCCTGAAAAACACACTTTTTATCATAGACTGTAAAAAAAAACATAGACGTAGTGTCCGTGACGTCAGCCGTATGTTTCTGAAGGGTGATTTTGAAGCTTATAGAGGGCAGGATTCGGTGGTCGCCATCTTGGAATCGCGTCACCGCGCATCACTCCCGGATAATCAAAAATGGGCAAAAAGGCGTGACGTGGGTGGAGCTGGTTGCTGAAACCACACCCGCCTAGCGCGACAGTGGTGACAGCAGCGGAACTCCCCGTCACTCAAGTGGCCACGCCCTTAATTATGCTTAACTTTAAGGCTTAATATAACTTAAATGGATGTGTTATAAAAAAAAAATCGCCCCCTCAGAATTGACATGAAGGGCAAATCTAGCTATATAGACCAAAACCACTTTTTGTACCAGGCTGTAAACGTACTTTTCTGCTGTAAAGTTGGACATTTTAACATGGGGCGTCTATGGGACTGACTGCCTTTTGCAGCCAGTCTCTAGCGGCCAGTCGATGAATTGCAGTTTAAGTCACTTCCGTGTTGGTTTCAACAGAGAGAGCGGAAAGTTGCCACTTGCTTTTTACCCTGTCAAAAACAGCTGTTCATAGCAATCAGTTTCAGTGCATGACTCTTTACACCGCGTTCCAAATTATTATGCAAATGATATCTTTCTCTGGTTTTCATAATTAGTCAATGCAAATGACAGTCAGTATAATTTTTAAGTCATCAACCATTAGGGTATAATTCGAATTTTATTGAACAAACCTCCTAATGATAACAGTATTTATTTCAAAAATAAAAAACTGAAAATGCACTGTTCCACATTATTATGCACAACAGAGTTAAAACATTGTATAGGTTGTAAAGAACTGAAAATGGGCATTTGCTGAATTTGCAGCATTAGGTGGTCATATTTACTGAAATCTAAATCTATTTCAATCAAAAACATCCTAACTGGGCAAGTTACATCTTACCATAGGACCCCTTCTTTGATATCGCTATCACAATTCTTGCATCCATTGAATTTGTGAGTTTTTGGAGAGTTTCTGATTGAATTTGTTTGCAGGATGCCAGAATAGCCTCCCAGAGCTGCTGTTTTGATGTGAACTGCTTCTCACCCTCATAGATCTTTTGCTTGAGGATGCTCCAAAGGTTCTCAATCTGGTTGAGGTCAGGGGAGGATGGTGGCCACACCATGAGTTTCTCATCTTTTATGCAGATAGCAGCCAATGACACAGAGGTATTATTTGCAGCATGAGATGATGCATTGTCATGCATGAAGATAATTTTGCTACGGAAGGCACAGTTCTTCTTTTTGCACCATGAAAGAAAGTGGTAAGTCAAAAACTCGACATACTTTGCCGAGGTCATTTTAATGCCTTTAGGGATCCTAAAGGGGCCAACCAGCTCTCTCCCTATGATTCCGGCCAAAAACGCCACCTCCTTGTTGTGGTCGCAGCCTTGTTGGGACATGTTCCATCCACTACTCCATCCATCTGGACCATCCAAAGATGCACAACACTCATCAGTAAACAAGACTGTTTGAAAATGAGTCTTCATGTATGTCTGGGCCCACTGCAACCGTTTCTGCTTGTGAGCATTAGTTAGGAGTGGCCGAATAGTAGGTTTATGCACAACTGCAAGCCTCTGGAGGATCCTACACCTTGATGTTCGCGGGACTCAAGAGGCACCAGCAGCTTCAAAAACCTGTTTGCTACTTTGTAATGGCATTTTAGTAGCTTCTCTCTTAATCTGATGAATTTGTCTGGCAGAAACCTTCCTCATTCTGCCTTTACCTGCACGAACCTGTCTGTGCTCTGAATCAGCCTCAAATCTCTTCACAGTACAATGATCACGCTTACGTTTTCGTGAAATATCTAATGTTTTCATACCTTGTCCAAAGCATTGCACTATTTGACGCTTTTCGGCAGCAGAGAGACCTTTTTCTTTCCCATATTGCTTGAAACCTGTGGCCTGCTTAATAATGTGGAACATCCTTCTTAAGTACTTTTCCTTTAATTGGGCTCATTTGGCAAACTATTTATCACAGGTGTCTGAGATTCATTTCAGTGATCCAAAGAGCCATGAGACACAATACCATCCATGAGTTTAATTGAAAAACAAAAAACTGTGTGTTTATGACACTTACATACAATTTGCATAATAATTTGGAACGCGGTGTAAATGATAATGAGCTATTGCTCACCCCACCCCCTCTCGTTTTGTGTATTCAGTGGTGCATCACCATCAAAAACAAAACTAATCCAATTAGTGTCCTCAATGGCTCTGATGTTGGGAGAAAATGAAGCCCCTTATGTTCACTTCTACATCCAACTACAAAACACCTGCATTGCTTACAAGACATTGTTGTCGCTACAGCTGCTTGAGCGCAGAGAAAATGGCAGACAGCGTACAACTGGCTTAAGGAGGAAATATGCTAATACAGGAAGGTCCGTCAGTGGCCATGGGCGGGGCTTAAACAGTATGACATCATACTGCTCAAAATCAAAACGCCTTGATAATTGAGAGCGTTTGGTTTTTTTTTTTTGGGGGGGGAGGTAAAAAAAAAGTTAATGGATTTGTCATTGTAAGGTGGTTGTGTTCACATACTGCTAAGACACTTATACGCAAACACCATGTAAAAGTGAATTTTGCATCCGATGTCCCCTTTAACATAAACAGGGCTGCACCATAAAATGCAGAAGGAAAAAAACCCCCGCTGAATTCTATATTCAAACCAACCCTATGGCTCATCCCTTACCTGGTGACTGACCTTTATCTTAACCAAAAACATCTGAAATTCAAATCCGTCCTCATACTAACAAACACTTAATGCAGCTCATGAATCACAGCATCACCACTCAGATCTGATGTGGCCTTGTCAAACTCGCTTACATACAGCATCTCTATAGGAGACGGAGAAGATGTGAGCGTAGTGAAAGAGCGAGTAAGAGCCTGCGAGGCTCTTATTGTGTAAGGCAGGGGTAGACAGAGAGTCCCGCCACCAGCCCGACAGGCCACACTGAACTGGTTTCCATGACAACAGAATTCTAATGACTACACCCCTGGCTTTTGCTTTGAGGAGAATGATGCTACTGGATCTCAGGGTTTCCTCTTTGTCACACCTTTTCTTCTTTTCCCAATAAATATCATAGACTCTCAACATGGGCGTTTGTATCTGACGGTGCTCCTGATATCCAGCAGCACAAGCCCTCTGCAATTTAGCCAGTCAGAAGGTCTAAGTCATTATCTTTTGGTCCTGTCCTCCCCCATCCCCCATCCAACCTGCTCATGCTCTCCCCTCTGTGATCTACCCATGTGACCATAGCCAGCTGTTCATTGGCTGGCACCACGAAGGCATCTGTCCAATCGGTGCGGCTCGCTCATATAAACATAAGCAAAGCAGCATTCTTATGATTCAGAACTGAGTCTCTTTCAGTGAGGAGTCAATGGGAAATACTACACTGGGTTCTACTACTTTGTTTGTCCTCGTTCTTCTCATACCCTAAAGCAGAGAGGATCTTCTACTTTTAAGGCTGTAAGAGCATCTGCAGTTGCCTGCATTATTTCGCTTTCGCCCTATTGACACTGTGACCAGATAGCAGTGTTTATGGTTCAGTCCTTTTCTACTGTATATACACATGCAGGTTCAGCATTGACACACCGGACATGGCTGTGACATGTAAGTACAGCGAGCCTTTGAATGACTCTACTCACACCATAACCTGAGAATCACATGAGTAGTCGAAGAACTGAATGATTTGGTAATGTTTTGTTACTGGAAGCACTGCATGATCACATACAGCATATGTTATTATTTGTTTTTAAGTATTGTACAGTCATTTCACATTTGTATGATAAAGATAGCATCTGTAAAAACAGATCAGATCTGAGCTTTATTATCCAAATTCATAGAATGATATCAGATATTTTGGTTTTGTTATAAAATTTAAACAATTTCTAATTACTAATCATGTTTAAGGTCTCCCTGCTTTTTGGTGAAGCTATTTATATCTCATGTCTTCAGTAGTCTTTTGCTTTGTTTGTCACTGGGAGGGGTGAATTATTGCTCATTGCTTGATAATATTACAGGCTCCACTATCATTTTATTTATACTGGTGACTGATAGCGCTGCTATGCATGAATATTTTTACCATTTAGAGGTCTCATCTGTTTGTCTGGACAGGCTGTGTATGAAATCAATTTGACACAGGGTGGAAAAAGTCAGAATAATTAATTGTAGCCATATATTAAAATGTTATATATTTTATATCATACAATTAAATATGGCCTTACTAGATATTTATGATAATATTTATATGATCTTGCAATAAAAACAGTCTAAGCACATCGGACCTTAGCTGAGAAATTAAGTAACTTTCCGGAGATCCTGATCCTGAGATGTGTTGCCAAACATTAATTTATTGACAATAAATAATTGTTTAATGTATTATTGTATTAAATTAATCTAATTATTATTAAATAATTACTTATTAATATATAATACATTAACAATAATAATTAGTAGTATTGATGATAATATTGATCTTTTTTTTTTTTAAGATGTGTTACACTGGAAAAAATATCCTGGCATACTCTGTACGGAAAATTTACAAATGTAAATTGGGCCATTTAATTTAATATTTACTATTAATAATAAATTATTAATTAATTACATTCTTTGAAACTTGATTGTTCTTAGAAACATTTTTAGTCCGCTTGGTCTTGTTTTATTAACCCCCAAAAATATTTCCATCCTGTAACAGTCTAATCCGAGATATACCAGAATAAACTGATATTTGGGTTTCATGTTTTCACATACTGTTTTCACATACAGTATTGAGTCACTAAAATGTATTTCCAGAATGACATGCTTAAATACACAGTCAAACCAAAAATTATTGGATAGCAAAATAAAGTAAACTGTGACATATTATACCCAAAAATTCTTCATACAGTGGACTACTATTAAAACTAATACAAATTTGGGACCAGGAATTATTCAGACACTTTGACCAGACCATGCTTTGCTTAAAGGTCCACTGAAGTGCCTTGAAACACACAGCGTTATTCTATGTGGTGACGTGCTTTTAACTGAAACAAAAACATATCACCCAGCCCCGCCCACTTATTTTGAATAGCCAATAGAGTTATTTATATCTCTTCGGGCCAGAGCCGTTAAGCTCGGAAAAGCCGCATTTGTAGCTTATGATGACAGCCACAGACTAATAAATTACCCCACAGATTCAATATGAAACTCATAATTATGCTGAGGCTGTGTAGTTTAATACATGCCGATCGCACATATGATCTGCTCCATGTATTGCGTCTCTGTGTAGGGGGCGGGACAATACGGACTCTAGAGAGCATTTGATTGGACAGAACGTTTGATGAGAAACTGAAGTGCACGGTGATATCATCAAAATCGTTGATTCATATTGGCGGAAGTGACGAGACTAAGTTTTGAATGCCCATATCTTGTAAACACGAATTTTGTCGTTGTTTTGAAGCACACTAGCTTATAGATAATCTTAAGGATAATATATTCATACTAAAAGCCAAAAAAAACTTTAATTTTGATTTCAGGGGGACTAAGTGTTTTTTTTCTTGAATTGCTAACGCGACCTTTTTACACCACAGACTTACAAAATTAAGCATTTCTTGGTAATTACTGGTCAACAAAATGTTGATAGTTGTGTAGATATTATCATACTAACAGTGGTCTGAATTTTTGGTTGATTGTAATACATTACATACCTTTCCATCAAAGTTATCTGACATCATCAAGTTGAGCTCTGAGTTCTTGTCATATTTTATTACCATTTTCTAAACTACATATAATGTAAGAAATGTTGGCGTCTGAATAAATTTTGGTTTGACTGTGTCAACTGATCTTTCGTGGGAAGTTTGATTGACAGGCGATCTGACCAATCGTAACGCCGAATCTGACTTCGTTGTTGTCGTCGTCGTCTGACTAGTCTCAGCCTCAGACGTCACGCCCAAGGAACGTTGGCTAAACGTCTGATGCATATGGTACGCTTAACTGGAAACACTTCAGGAATGTCGAAGTCTTCATCTGATTAGTTGAATTTGATCGGATTTCGGAAGACGCGAGTGTCGCGTTTATTTTCGGTCCGCCGGGAAACAAAGCGTAGACTGATTTACTCGGCATTTTGCTAAAATGTGCTTATGCAGACGCCATTGTTGTTATACACGTGACGTTCGCGAACAAATTACTGACTTACTGCTTGTTCTCCCTCTTCTTCGTTATCTTTCAATGCTGGTTATTTCAATGACTGACTTGTTGCACGCCAGTCTGTTGTTGTGGGGGCATTTCCACGCACAGAAACGTGACGCTGAACGAAACGAACTGTGATTGGTTGTTTGACATGTCGATTAAACGGTCTTATGGGCGGGACTTGGCCAATGAAAGCTGCCGTGAGTTCCAGACCTTCAGCCGTCAGTCTGAAGGTCTGGCTACGCGAGACTGTCGTCTGACAAACAAACCTGACCGGAGAGTATATTAACACCAGCGGACTTGAACTTAAAATGGTTAGTTTTGATTCTTTTCGAAGTTAAAACAAGATACCTTCTGATGTTCATTCATGTTATAATTCAGGCTATAACTAGGAAAGAAGAACAGATGATCGGTTAACATGCCGTTTGTACTAAGGCGCTACAGCGATCTGTCACGACTCATTAAAGAGCCACAAAATGGTATTTATCGTTTGAATTTCTTTAAAAAAAAAAAGAAAGACCAAATTAAAAGGCTGAGACTTTGTTTCATACCAAAAGTTACCTGTTCTGGCTTGTCTGTCTGCGCATTGTCAGTTGTGAACATGAGAACGTGTTGCCTGATTGAGAGCAGATGGCTTGTCTGACATAGCAACCAGGGTCGGAAATTAAGAGGGCTTGCAACAAAAATTCCACCAAAATGAACAAAAATGCCCCATAAATTCAAGACAAAGGGGGCAAAAAATGCTCCCGCACAGTTAAACAATATATTACGTCTGTCACAATAAAATTCACTCACACTGCATCAGATGTAAACTTTTAAACTGTTTTGTGCAGCGTTGAGTCTTATAACCAATCAAATGCATTTCTGTAGAACTTGAAAGGAATGCATCGGCCAATCAAACGTCTGAGCTGTTGATTCACGAATTGCCTCAACGATGTAAATAAAGATTAATTTCGTATCTTCATTGATTATAATGGGAGTTTTCCATAACTTGTGTTAGACTAGACTAACCTCATGGACCAAAATGTTTTTCTGTGAAGCCAAAATATGCCTAAAACTTATTTATATTGTTTTCTATATCGATATTAATAATCATTATTACATTATAAAGAGCAATAATCTAGAATAATGGTTTTGTCATGATATCGAAGCCCTATATGAGCTTCTGTTTTTTTTTAAATGTACAATTTAGATGCAATTTTAAAACAGTCTATTGTTATTGACAACAGTTAAAATAGTCATTTAAGTAATCGGGTAAATTTAAGTATTTGGCATTAAAGAAAATACAGTATTTTGATTATAATAATATGACAATTATAAAAATTGCCCTCACAAATATAAACAAAACGCAAATATTGCCCCTTTTTTGTTTTAGAAAAGTTAAATTTCGGATCCTGATAGTAACACTCTATCATTAAAAAGAAAACATTGTCAAACACCATTTAAAAAAAATCATCATCATCTTAAGAGTAAAATTCAAAATAGTGAAAGTTAAAACCTTGAATGAAAACTGTATTGCACTTTTTTTTTTTGACCACCATGAATTTACTTATTGATAAAGAAACTCTCAAACAGTGGAAATCTTGAAGATTTAAAACAGAAGCAGATGCTGTAACATGATTGAAACATTCTGTACAGTGCAATAAGACAAAACACATGGCAACCGCGCAACTAACCACAACCAATGTGTCTTTTATACAGACATTAGTGGCCCACTCTCCTCAGTGCACTATGTCAGTATGTTTCTCCTCAGGCTCTGACTGTGTCACAGCACTGTTGGAGATTAGACTGACTGGGCCTTAATCCCATAGAGCTTCTCAGTATCCCCTGCCAGACCCCAGGCCCGTGCCCAACGGCCACACAAACGCATGCATGGTCTGAGATAAAGAAAAACTCCATTAGGCCACACAGATAAAGTACTACAAAAGAGAAGACTGAGACTGAATAAACTGCAGTGTAGCCAACAGCAAATGTTGTTAAATCACAAAACACTCCTCAACACAGTGAACTCAAATGGCAGCTGCATGGTGAAGCCTCCAGGCCTTCAAGCCAAAGACAATCATGTCATGAACAAAGCAAAAAAAAGTGTGTTGATTCAATCATTTGAAGGACTATGTTTTCACCATTTTCACCTGTTTTAGGCGGAGAAAAAACAGAAAAGGAACGCCACGCAAAGTGTCACACTGCAGTTTAACAGAGTGGACAGTGTCAGGCCTCATAGGCCCTTGCTGAAGTCAGAAATGTTGAGCCAGGACGACCCTAAATCACGGCCGATGCTGTAAGTACATGCTCTTATAGTCTAGAAACCGCATTCGGACTTCATGAATAAAGCAATACACTGCTGGTTATGAATGTCCTGTCAGGCGTCAGTATCTTTCTTAGTTCATAATTAATTTTCCTTAAGTGTATACTCTGCTAAATGCATCTTACGGTGATAGCTGGCCATTAACTAATGGACTAGCCACTATATTCCAAAAACATTTCTCTTCATATCCACCGTGATTCTTTTTTTTTTTCTACGTAAAACACCACTCTGCTTCATACGGCTTTTCTTTTTTTGCTTTTTTAAAAATGCTGTGCCACATTAAAAGAAAGTCAACTTTTAAAAGTCAGCATAAAACTGAAGAAAAGCTTTAAAGAGACAGTTCATCCAAAAATTAAAATTCTGTCATTAAGTACTCCCCTTGATGTCCTTCCAAAACCTGTAAGACCTTTGTTCATCTTCAGAACAAAGATATTTTTGATGAAAACTGAGAGCTTTCTATTGGAAACCATTTCTGCCACTAAATAAAAAATAAAAATAAGGTAATTGCGACTTTTTTCCTTGAAATTTAGACTTTTTGTTTTCCAGAATTGTAATATGTGACCCTGGACCACAAAACCAGTCTTAAGTCGCTGAGGTGTAGTTGTAGCAATAGCCAAAAATACATTGTATGGGTCAAAATTATAGATTTTTCTTTTATGCCAAAAATCATTAGGAAATTAAGTAAAGATCATGTTCCATGAAGATTTTTTGTAAAATTCCTACTATAAATATATCAAAATGTAATTTTTGATTAGTAATATGCATTGTTAAGAACTTAATTTGGAGAACTTTAAAGGTGATTTTCTCAATATTTAGATTTTTTTTGCACCCTCAGATTCCAGATATTCAAATAGTTGTATCTCGACCAAATATTGTCCCAAACCATATATCAATAGAAAGCTTATTTATTGAGCTTTCATATGATGTATACATCTCAGTTTTGTAAAATTTAACCTCATGACTGGTTTTGTGGTCCAGGGTCAAATATATAAACTATATTGCAAGATAAAAACTCACAATTCTGATTTTTTTTTTTTCTCCGAATTGAGAAACACGCAATTTTGAGTTAAGTCAGAACTGAGAATTGTAAACTCTCAAATCTGAGAACATCTGTTTTTAACTCAAAATTGGACTTTTTAAACTCACATTTGCGAGAAAAAAAAGTCTGAATTCGAAAAAAAAAAAAGAAAAAAAGAATTGTGACTTTATACACTACCAGTCAAAAGCTTTTAAACAGATAAGATTAATATTTTTTCAAGTCTCTTCTGCTCACCAAGGCTGCATTTATTTGATCCAAAGGGCAGCAAAAACAGTACAATTTTGAAATATTTTTACTATTTAAAAGAACCGTTTTCTATTTGAATATATTTTAAAATATAATTGATTCCTGTGATTTCAAAGCTGAATTTTTAGCATCATTACTTGTCTTCAGTGTCACATGATCCTTCAGAAATAATTGTAATATTCTGATTTGCTGCTCAAAAAACATTAATATTATGATGTTCAAAACAGCAGAGTAGAATTTTTTCAGGTTTCTTTGATAAATAGAATGTTTAACTTATGATCAATTTAAAAGCATCCTTGAAAAATAACAGCAAAAAATAGCTTTTGAATGGTATAAAGTCACAACTGTTTTTTTTTTATTTCAGATAAATGCTGATCTTTAGATCTTTCTATTCATCAAAAAATCCTGAAAAAAAAAGTACTCAACTGTTTTAAATAGCTTGGATCACAGAAATAAATTTTAGAAAACATTAATGGAGGCTTGGTGAGCAGAAGAGACATTTAAAAAAAAAAACTTAATCTTACCATTTAAAAACTTTTGACTGGTATTCTCTCTCACAATTCTGACTTTAGCAAGCTGCTGCTTCCCACGTTTTTAAAAGTAAGAGTGTGTTCTTGGCATGATGAGCCACTGGTTTGTTGCTGGTTCAAGGTAATATGTCTGATTTCAATTCCTAAAGAGAACTGCGAGAGAAGCTCCAGCCAGAGGTGATCGAGCTGATTAAACAGCAGAGGTTGAACCGCCTGTGTGAGGGGACCTGCTTTAGGAAGATCAGCGCTCGGCGCAGACAAGGTCAGTTCTCGTTCAAAATCAGGATACAATTACATGTGCACTGGTAAACTTACGCTATACAAAGACACTATTTGAACTCTTCCCATGGCTAACGTCTATTCATATTATGCACAATTTTAATAATCTACTCAAATATAGGGCATCACAGGCTTAGGGTCCCCTGACCTAATGCTTGGTCTGTTTGATAATGCATTACATTAAAACACAAATTAAGGATATCAATATTAAAAGGATGATCTCATTCTGTATTTGGGATACACAACAACAGCCTACAGTTGCAATCAAAATTATTCAACCCCCCCAGAGACTGCAGTATTTTACAAATGATTTTTGCTCTTTATAAAGATCCAGGACTAAATTGCATCTACAACAGTTTTCTGGCATATTAGAAGTGATAATGTCAATATATAATGTTTTTGAGTTATATGATTTTTTAATAACACAGCTATGTCAGAATTATTCAACCCCTATTCAACATTGCTGTTTAAGACAACATCGCTGTTTATTTTTATGGTCAGGAACAAAATTGTCTTAAAACATAATTAAGCCTTTATAAACTTATTAAAAATGGAATTAGCTTGGGGTGTTACACATAGTAGCCTATACTCTTAGCTCATGCATGTACTGAAGATGAGTAGCAAATATGGTAAAGTCAACAGAGCTCACGCAAAATAGAAGAAATAGTTTGCTATATTAGAAAGTCTAAAACTACATCAAGATTTCTAAGACATTACAAGTTCCTAGAGACACAGCTGGCAGCCGTATTCCTTAGATTAAAGTGTGTTGAACCAGAAAACCTTTGAGGGTGTTGAACAAAAAAGCACAATATCATAAAATGTTTGATCAAATCAACTGAGAAAAACTTGCAATGTACAGCTAAAGACTTGCAGGACAACCAGACAAAAGGAGGAAATACATTTCAATGCTATGTAAAAGAAGAACACTAGACAAGTATGGTCTTCATGTTGAGGAATCTTGCTGAATACCATTCTTGACCAAGAAGAACAAAAAGTCTGCCTTGAACATGCTAAAATTCATTTGGATAGACCTGTGGTGTTCTGGAAGAATGTTTTATGGAGTGATGTGACCAAACTGGAACTTTTTGGATGTATGGATCAGAGGTATGTCTGGTGCAAAAATGGCAAAATTTATAAGCCGAAGAACACCATCTCCATCATCAAACCTCCATGGTTGTTTTACTGTAGCATGAAGTGGAAAACACGACCACACAAAGGATATCATGGATTTATTAAAGTATCAGACCATTTTGGCAAACATTGTGATGTCTTTTGTGCAATGTCTGAAGCTAATAATCAATGGACATTCCTGCAGTACAATCATCCCAAAGTATACAGTAGTCAACATTCGAAGTGGATCAAAACCTTTCATCAAATTTGTCCTAAAACCAAAAAGAATACCCATTCTTATCTTAGGACAACTTCTTATGAACTTTTTTGATCCACTTCGAATGTTGACTACTGTACGTTCAAATCTACTTGGTTCAGGGATCAGTCATAGAATGTTTTTAAGTGGCCTGTTCAGTTTGCAGATTTAATTCTCATTGAAAATACATGGTTGAATTTGAAGCAAGCAGTGGCAAAGTAAAAACCAAAGATTATCAATGATCTGAAAGCTTTTTCAGGGGAGGAATGGCCCAAGATTGCAGCAGAAAGGTGACAGAAGCATCTAAACACTTCCAGGCAGTGTTTATTGGTGGTTTTAAAGAATAAAAGATTCTACACCAAATTTACTTTCAGGGGTTGAATAATTTTGAACATGAATGTTTAGAGCCAATTAGATTTTTCTTTCTCTATTCATCAACTTACGTTCTCAGAATTACTCAAATGTGTATTCATAAGCTTTCTTTAATAGTTTACTGATGCCTTTGTTGAATTGTTTTCACAAAATGTTGTTCTCTGCAGCAAAATGTCTTGCAGGTCAAGGGGGTTGAATAATTTTGATTGCAACTGTATATGCAAATGCTTCACTGCACCTGTCTTATTCACCAAAAAAAAATTTTTTTAAAAGAGAGAGTAGTGAGTGAAATCTATATTATAAATGTGACCTCTTTATTCCTAATCATGTTTATTTCAAAACCTATCGATATGAAATATTCATCAAGTATTCAGCATGAAAGGGCAGCCAGTTATTTACAAGCACAGACTTAATGATGCTTTTAATCAGAAGTGATTTTCTCAGGTCACTGCTGCTTTAATTAAAATATGATCTTCATTTACAGTACTGTTAACCAGCTAGTGGAAAAAGATCAAATCTAATCAGAATAGATCAGTGAGGACATCAAAAAGCAAGATGCAAGAACTTGCACAGTATATAACACGCATATTTGTATCTGTATCCATCTTCTCATCTAGACAAGTTCTGGTATTGCCGTCTATCACCAAACCACAAAGTGTTACACTATGGAGACATAGAGGAATTCTCACAAGGACAAATATCGCACGACTCTCTCCAGGACAAAGGTAGGTATTTGCCATTGTAAATTAATATTACTGTCCTTTTTTATCTATACTGGCTTGTATTATTCATCACATTGATTGCTGATGCCATATTGACCCACAAGCTTGAGTCAGACTAGTACTAAACATGCTCATTTTAGACACTAACTCTACATAACATTGTTCTACATCCAGTGACAGTAGCAGATATCAAAGCAGTGGTCACGGGTAAAGACTGCCCACACATGAGGGAGAAAGGAGCACTTAAGAATAAGGTAAGAATTCATTATTGCAATAAGCAACTAAACTCACCAGACAGGGCAGGACTACTGTAGTTGTAGAGAATCCAAACTCAGAGCACGCAAGGCAGGCTGATTTTACTGAAGAGTGTTGCAGAGAATTACAGGCTTCAACTCAAGATGTTAACTAGTTAAGAAAAAACACCTTTAGACAGAACAATGCAAGAGTACAACAGTGCCCTCAAACACGTCAACAGCTGAAAACAATCAGCAATTGATCCAGCAATTGCAATGAAGTCCACATGACGCCATCTAGTGGTTAGATGTGGATAAAGGACTGAGTAAACTTAAGGCAAAAACGTGTTTTGTATGAATGGCACCTTATTCTCTTTGACCATACATGTCAACAGGTGTCTTTCTAGGCTTTCAAAAAAGGATAAAACCGGGCTCTCAAGTCTCATGCACTCACGCATTTCAAGCAGTTCACACGCTCACATGCCACACCTTATAGGCGTATTTCTCACGCTGAAGAAAGAGATAACTTGTCCCCGCTATATACAATTAACAGTAGTGTATAAAGAACCTGAAAGACATACTTAAGTAAAAGTACAGATATCTTACCAGAAAACGACTTTGGTAGAAGTTGAAGTCACCATATTACTTGAGTAAAAGTCTTACTGATATTTAATCTTGAATGTACTTAAGTATTGAAAGTAAAAGTACAAGTAAATGCTAAATTCTTTTCTCAATTGCGAATTTATATCATCCATTTTTGTCAGAAATCAGAATTGCGAGATACAAACTTGCATTTGTAAGGAAAAAAGTCAGATTTGTGAGATACAAACTCGCAATTGCGAAAAAGCGGAATTGCGAAATACATACTTTATCATATCATCAATTTCTGAGACAAAAAAGGTTGGAATTCTGAGTTTATATTTCGCAATTCTGATATTATTTCTCGATATTGCATGTTTGTACCACGCAATTCTGTGAATAAAAAGCAAGAATTTCCTGAAAATAAGTCAGAATTGCGAGATTTCACATTCGTGAGACAAAAAGTCAGAATTGTGAGTTTTAACCCTTATGAGTTTATAAACTTTGTGTTTGCTTAAAAACTTTTGTGACGGAAATAAATAGGAGAAAGAAAGAAAACAACATGTCAATGCAAATGCAACATTTTTGTGAGCCAGCACTTTCTAGATTGAATGCAATACTTTTGAGATTTTCTTTCTTTTTTTTTCATACAGTTTTGCAAATCTCTGACTTCTATTTTGTAGTAAGTAACAAATATGCTTCGGGGAAATGTATCGGAGTTAAAGGATACATTTTAATTAGGAAATGTATTGGAGTAAAAGTAAAAGTAGACTGAAAAATAAAAACTCAAGTAAAGTACAGATACTCCCAAAAATACTTATTACTTTGTTACATTACACCACTGACAATTAAAGGGATATTTAACCTCAAAATGAAAACTGAATTCTGTCATTAATTACTTAACCTCATGTGGTTCCAAACCCATAAGACCTTCGTTCATCTTGAGAACACAAATTAAGATATTTCTTATTAAATCTGAGAGCTTTCTGACCCTGCATAGACAGCAAGGGTCCTCACGCTATGGGAATCTTGATAATGGCGGAAGATGGTAACACGTGAGAATTGTTGAACAAAGTCGTTATTTTAGTTTTTTTGTGCACAAAATGTATTCTCATAGCTTCATAAAATTACCATTAAGCCACTGATGTCACATGGACTATTTTGTCAATGCTCTTGTTACCTTTCTGGGCATTGACTGTGGTAGGACCCTTGCTGTCTATGTCAGAAATCTCTCTGATTCAAAATTTCTGACATGTGCCACTTACATCACGATTTGGTCAGTTACCCCATTGCGTGGCCACACTAGAGATACTCAGATGTAAACAACAGCATGGATTGCCCAGTTACTGAATACGTTGTTCTGCTTATTTATGCTGTCTACCCTGTTGAAAAAACCAGCATATGCTGGTTAGGTAGGTTTTGATGCTGGGAAGCTGGTCCTTTGCTGGTTTAAGCTGGTCCTTAGCTGGTTTCTGCTGGTCCGTGACCAGCACATGACCAGCTTAAACCAGCTAAGGACCAGCATAAACCAGCATAAAAACATACCTAACCAGCATCCTAGCATCAAAACTACCCAACCAGCATATGCAGTTTTTTTCACCAGGGTAAACCAAGGAAATAACATGTGGAAGCTGCTAAATCATATAGAGAAGGACTTTGTAAGCAGGAAACAGCACAATATTTTGACAAACTAAAATAAAATTGTGATAAAGATACATACAAGCAATATTAATTAAAATACTAGCCTAATATTTCAGCTAGCTTACCTAAATAACCTAAATGATAAGAACAAACACAAATGTTGTCAAGATTCTCGCTCTGGAAATCTAGGTTCAGTCTGGCCAACCACAAACACCTTTTGTTCCTCAGACAGCTTTTTGAACTTTTCTCCTTGATTTGTTATAACTTTTGGAAATCTATTACTACAAATGTTTTTTTTCCTGGTCCAACCGACTAGTACAGCCCAAAACATGACAATAATTGATCTTTTTCAGCAGCAACAATCAGCAAAATATGCAAGTTTCTTTCAGTTCAGTGGCATTGTTTATGTTTAGAGCTGCCAATTTGACCAAATGATGATACACTGTAAAACACTCTATAGGCTAATTAAAAAAAAAAAAAGTCATGGCCAAAAATGGGTCTATGGGTCTATGTCATCGGCTTACGATGCTTTTGGGAGCAGGCCTGAGCAGTAATTAACATGTTTAAGTGTTTTATTTTTTGAAATGAAGCATGACTGATTGACAAATGATTTTGTGTCATTATCATGCATTTGCCTGTAAACCTTTAATAAAAGATGGGAGAATCCTCTCTTGAAACTTCTTTTTAAAACTTGAGTAGCACTTTACAGTTCTAAGCTGACCTTGTTGGAAACTCAGCACTCCAGCTGGGTGACTTTGGGAGAAGGGTGTAGCGGTGACAGTAGCCATCTGTTGTGCAAAGGCACCTGTAGTAAAGTGCAAATGAGAGTTGTGGGAAAGGAAGCTAGGTCAGGACTCTGGGCTTGGAGATCATTTTTCTTCTTCCTCTGCTTTTTAGGAGCTGCTGGAGCTGTCCTTTTCCATTCTTCATAACTCTGATGAATTTCTGAACTTCATTGCTCCGGACAAGCATGAGGTGAGTATATCACAGGACATACAAGGTCAGAACACTCATGTATATTTACCTTGGTCTCACAGAAAGATAAAGAACCTTTGTTCTTCATAAGAGAACAACATCACCTCATCATGTGATCATCAAAAGGCTTTAAGAGTATTTCTACTGTGATATCAGTTGTTTTAGCACTCATGCATCATTCTTAATAATACTTTCTTGTCTTACTATTTTTTTCACTAGTACTGCATTTGGATTGATGGCTTGAATGCTCTTTTGGGAAAAGAGATGACAAGTGAGCTCACTAAATCCGATACAGACACTCTGGTCACTATGGAGTTGAAACTTCGGCTATTGGACCTCGAAAACATTCAGATTCCTGACGTCCCTCCTCCTGTTCCCAAAGAGCCCAGCACTTACAACTTTGTTTACGATTTTAGTCAACAGCACACTTGAGACTGGAATAAAGCCCTTACTCATGCTAATAATCAGCTGTAAGTAAGGAGTGCTTACTTTTTCCTCTTTTTTGCTATACCTTTTTCTTCTCATATGGACAGAATTATGTTCAGGTCATACATTTTCCTGTAGATTGTGACTATGATGTGATGCTTAGTTTTCAATTTCATTGATATACCTTTCAATACATTGAAAAAAATCACAGTTACTTTTTGTTCAGTCGTCAGTTTTAATGAACACTCAACTTGGTATCATGCACAACATTTTGTGTAAGTACAGTGCATATCTACATATAATACTGTTTTAAATAAATGTGCTAGTCATTGGACAGAAGGATGATTCCAGAGTAATCAAGTCAACTAAATTACACTCAACATTCAAGTGCCAATTAGTGCCATATTGGTCCACAAATATACACACACATACACATAAACTGCAATTATTTGATTTTCTAGGGCAGTAAAACATGTATTATAAAGTAATGATTTAATAGCAGGTGTTTATTTTACCATTTAAGCTAAAAAGGCCTTTGGCTTTCTTGGTTGGATGCCCTTTTTCTTTCAAAAACTGGTGACAACCACACTGCCTACCTGTTCCTCAACATACGCCTCATATTATATTCTAAGATGCTCAAAATCGCTCATCCATACTTGCAAGGTACAATTTGGGCATTCTTGGATTTATCAATCCAAAAAAAAAAAAACGGCTTTTAAAAAAAAATAGCTTGATGCTACAGTTTTCACCAGGAATAACACAAACCTAAAATACAAAAATACTTATTCTTTTTTTTTTCAATATAAGTTGTTATACACTGTGTGAGCAAAGTCAGTATGTTTTATTCCAATGCTATAACCTTAACTCGTATTTTCAGGAAAAAGAAAGACCTCTCCAGGTCAAAACGACCAGAATGCAACATGAGGAAAAGGCATCCAAAACATTTCAGACACATCCTACTGCATTTTATCTACCCAAAGTGATCACTGTGTTTATCATAGTTGCAACACATTCATTTCAGTACTATCTGTTACTATTACGACTGTCAAACGATTAATCACGATTAATCGCATCCTAAATAAAAGTTTATGTTTACATACTATGTGTACACTGTGTATTTATAAATACACACACATACATGTATCTAGTAAGAAAACATATTTTAGATTTATATATAAAATATTTATATTTATATATAATCAAAATTATATACAAGTATAAATATATTTACATACATATTTTTTTATATATACACATGTAAGTGTGTGTATTTATACATACATAAAATACACAGTAACACACATATAGTAGTATGTAAACATATTTTATTTTATATGTGATTAATCATGATTAATTGTTTGACAACTCTAGTTACAATCAAACAATCTTGATGGGATATTGCTTGTAAAGTTCACTGATAAATTATCATAAATTATTGTTTTTACTGACATCATGTACTATTAAAGTATTTCTTGGTATAAAGTAATAGGACATTGTAAAATCAAGTCATAAATTAACTCTAAACTATGTTTCAGTCCATCGAATGAAGCGTCAACTCATACGATTTTAAAAATAAAAGTTTTAAATCAAGTATAGCATGTCAACTTATTGGAACTAATTGACATTTTAGAGATCAACAATCCAAAAAGAATTAGCATGTCTAGTCGTTAATTTGTTTAATAAAAAAAAAAAACATTAAGTCAAATATTTATTTATTTTTCCCTTTAAGTGAGTATATTCACTATTCAAGGTCACAGATCAAAGCTTTCTGATAAACTGTTCCAATGAGCAACTTTTCTCCATATTGAGTCGCCACCGAAGAACCAACAATCACACTGCCGTCATCTGAATATACCTGAGTCACCTTGGGCTTTTCAGAGAGAATGTTTTCAATCCTGATAACCTAGAAAAGAACAGACTTATTGATTTTTTTTCTGTTTTACACCTGAGAGCAAATAGTACAGTTGAAGTCAAAAGTTTACATACACCTTTCAGAATCTGCAAAATGCAATTATTTGAGCAAAATAAGATCATACAAAATGCATGTTATTTTTTATTCAGTACTGACTTAAATAATATATTTTAAATAAAAGGCTTTTACGTATAGTCCACAAGAGAAAATAAGAGTTACATTTTTAAAAATGACCCTGTTCAGCAGTTTACATACACTTGATTCTAAAAGGGGTCATCGGATGTCCATCGTCAACAAGCTGATATGATTCTTAAGTTAAATTTACCCTGATCTTCAAATTCAAAATCAGTGAGCATTTGAACCTTCTGTAATAGTTGCATATGAGTCCCTCAGTTGTCCTCAGTGTGAAAAGATGGATCTCAAAATCATACAGTCATTGTTGGAAAGGGTTCAAACACACAAAACCGCTGAAAAACAAGTGGGACCTGAAAGATTTTTCCAAAGAACAGCGGGTAGTTTAACTGTTCAGAACAAACAAGGAACTCATGAACAACTATCACTGAAAAAAAAATTATAATAATAAAAACACACAAATGTGGATCATTGAGATAACAACACATTATTAAGAATCAAGTGTATGTAAACATTTGAACACGTCATTTTTATAAATTGAACTATTTTTTTCTCTTGTGGACTATATGCATATGTCTTTACTAGGTCAGTAGAGGTCAGTACTAAATAAAAAATAACATGCATTTTGTATGATCCCTCTTATTTTGGCAAAACAATTAACATTTTGCAGATTCTGCAAGGTGTATGTAAACTTTTGACTTCCAACAAATAAATGAAACACACATTCTTCAACAAATATCTAGTTGCTGCACACACACACCTCAGAGCCCGGCGGATCATTTGGATCACTAAGCAAGAATTTGAGACCATTCGGGTGGCAGCCCAGCCAAAGATCTCCAGATTCACGGTCCACCTCAATGTTGTCACACAGTGACCCCACATCAACCTCCTGGGTAAGAAAAATGAACATGCAGTAACAATAGCAATATTAGAACATCAGCAATGAGTTTTCATTGTTGTTTATTTAAAGGGATAGTTCACCCAAAATTTAAAATTCGGCCATTCATTACTCACCCTCATGACGTTCCAAACCCGCAAGAAAGTTATTTTGATATTTTTGATCAAATCCAAGTGCTTTCTGACCCTGCATAGACAGCAACAGCATTCTGACGTAGAATGCCCAGCTCTCTTAGTTCATCATCTATATTCTGGTTCAAATTAGTAAGGCTGGGCAAAAACTTGTAAGTTATCCTCTCTGTCGAAATCTTCACAGACTAACACAGAAGAGAAAAAATTGTTGAATACAATCATTATTTACATTTTCTTTGGACACAAAAAGTAGCTTCATAAAATTAAAGTTAAACCACTGATGTCACATGGACTATTTTATTGATGTCCTTACTGCCTTTCTGGGCCTTGAACGTGGTAGTTGCATTGCTGTCTATGGAGGATCAGAAAGCTCTCAGATTTGATCAAAAATATCTTAATTTGTGTTCTGGACAATGTGAGGGTGAGTAATTAATGACAGAATTTTCATTTTTTAATGAACTATCCCTTTAAAGTCAACACATCTAATAAGCCTAAAACTCATTATATTAAATATGGGATACAAATATGTTTTTTGTTTACCTTTACGTGAGACAATACAGTGTTTTTCTGTATTTCCAAGACAACAATTTTGTGCTTCAGGATATCTGACACATACAAATGCCTGAAATAAATAAGATGACATGAGAGATGCGTTGATAATGTAACAATGTTCTGAGCTTTAATCCAAAACATTTTTTTTTTTTCTGAAACTTACCTTTTATCAGGAGAGATATTTATGCCATTAGCAGATGTGAACCCTCCTGCCACAGACTGCACAGTTTGAGGGCTGTAGTAGACGACGTCACACCAGGACAAAGACAGAAACCGCTCCACAAGCTTGAGAATCCCATTAATGAAGTAATGATCATTGGTGGCATAAAAGCTTTCGGTCCCCACAGCTACAATATCATTCACACTAACAAATGCACATAAATAAACAAGAATTTAATTTCTGATCAGGTTTATGGTTACAGAAATATTGTGTGTAAAAGACCACATACCTGTGTAGGAGCTCATGCTTGATGGTCTTGATGTAGTAAAGAACATTTTCACCTTCAACAAATTGGAAAATCTCCACTTGACTTTTGCCTTGAGGATGATTCACAACAAACAGATATACAGCACCATCTGTAGTGACAGAAGAATTCAAACATGATTAGACATCTATTAAAAAGTATACGTTTATATGATTTAAAAGTGAAGGGCAAATTGTCCCCAATCTTCTTTTGACCGCTAAGTGTCTAGTTTTACAGTTTTAACATTTCACAAGGAAACTACATATGTAGGTATTGTACATTATACAAAACCATATTACTGTTCATGGAACATTTAAAACATCTATGGAATCAAGAAACACTTATATAAATGCAGAAATTAAACACAGAAATGTATTTATTTAATACAAAAAGCAAACCTTTTTCATCCGTATACACGCTGATTCCATGTGGATTAAAAGAGCCTTTGTCAAACTGACCCATGATTTTTAGTCCTTCAATTTTCAGATCAAGATCAAACAGATTCAGGGTGTAGATCCTTCCAGGGTCATCTGAGTAGGACGGTAAGCCTGGATACTTCAAACCCTGTGTTAAGTGTAAAAGGCACTTTTCTTAGACAATTTACCCTTATTATAACTTCTCTATTTACACTTTGTATGAATACAATAAGATTCTGTTTGTATCAATTTAAACTTACCCTATCCATCACTATTTATACTATTATACTTAGTGTGAATAGTTGCTGGCTTAATATGCATGCATTTAACAGTTAAACAGACATAAATATACAGTTGAAGACAAAAGTTTACATACACCTTGCAGAATATCAGCTAAATGTTAATTATTTTACCAAAATAAGAAGGATTGTACAAAACACGTTGTTTCAAAAGTTTACATACACTTGATTCTTAACACTTTGTAGTAACCTGAATGATGGATTTTTTTGTTTGTTTGTTTAGTGATGAGTCCTGAACAGTTAAACTGCCCGTTGTTCTTCAGAAATATCCTTCAGGTTTACAAAATGTTTGGTTTCTCAACATTTCTGTGTATTTGAACTCTTTCCAACAATGCCTGTATGATTTTGAGATCCATCTTTTCACATTAAGGACAACTCAGGGACTGCAACTATTACAGAAGGGTTAAACGCTCACTGATGCTCCAGATTGAAAAACAAAGCATTAAGAGCTGGGGAGTGGCAACGTTTTGAATTTGAAGATCAGGGTAAATTTAACATATTTTGTCTGATGGAAACCATGCAAGTATCTTCTA